>NC_057810.1:611291260-611590117 GCF_018294505.1 Triticum aestivum | reverse complement strand
TGTGTGTGTGTGTGTGTGTGTGTCTCGTTAGGTTTGTCTCCTACTCTCTCGTCCACATACATACAATCTTTCCCACCCTATCTGCTCCATCTTCAAAAGCTCTCTCTGCACATTTCATTCACACAATGGGATATGTCAAAATGTTGCTTCTATAATGGCTAATGTAGAGTTTTGGTTGTTCTTATTGCATCCTACAAAGTAATAACTATGAAATGCATTTAGATTCTCATTTGACTGGGATTATGTGAGTTTGAGCATGTTGTGAAGTACTATAGACCTTGTATACATCTTGGGATTCGACAATGATTGTAACTATTGAATTGTATAGACCATTACATTCGAAGTCAATAGCCTAATATATTTATTTCACAATTTCAACAAATGATTAGTTCACTGCAAACTAAGAAAACAAATGTGTACTCCCTCCATTTTTATTTAAGTCCGCGTATTAGCATTGGTCAACATCAAGTTTTGTAAACTCTCAGAAAGCTTATAACAAAAAATATTAACATATACAATAACAAATAAATACCATTAGATTCATTATTCAATGTACTTCCACATCATACATATTTGTTATGGTAAATGTTTATATTTTTATATAAACGTGGTCAAACTTTAGGAAGTTTGACTTCGGTCAAACCTAATATGCAGAGTTTACTACTACTACTCGCTAGTTGCTTAGCCGAATCACTCAACACACCACACGGGGAGTCCAGTGTCACAAAATTTTGACGTCAGCGGGGAAATCTCCCGTGACCCTGATTCGAGCAGTGGGAAGTTACCATCATAGCCTTCAGAACAGGCCTACGTACGACGCTTGGTAGGGGGCTGTTTTCGTAACTTCAGGTTCACCCTACCCAGCCAGCCCCACCCCGGCACCCAGAGTAGTACACCTGAATACTCCCCATTTTCTATCCCCACCGCAAAATAGACTTCTCCACGGCACCACAACCTTCGTGCTCCTCCCCTTTACATCGGCGCACTCGTCCACCGCAGCACATCTGCCTCATCGACGACCTCGTACGCCACACTGGAGCCGGTCCACCGTCGTCGTCATAGACGGAGCCTCTTCCCCGGCATCATCTTCCACGGTCTCGGAACTGCTTCCCGGAAGCCGACGCGAAGCGCAGAAGTACCACCGTCGTGGAAAATGAACTGACTCCTGTTGCCGACCATGACTCACAGAGGCCGCCGCGACAATCGTTCTCCTCCTCGATTGGTAATGTGTGTATTGAATCACTTAGTAGTAATTGGTTATAGCCTCCATTGTCCAACAGAATATCAGCTTGTAATCGTGCGTCGCTCCTGTATCGCGCTGTGCTTGGGTAGGTTTTTCATCTGCAACTAGCAGTGTGGCAAATGATGGAAAGGTTTTTAGAACTAGCAAGATGCCCATGCGTTGCACGCATCAAGATGCATTCGTATGAGTAGTTTATCTTGTGGGAGAAAAGGATGAACGAGGGAAGGCCTTATTTGCAAATCTGGAGAGGGGTATGGGTATCTTTTTGCAAAATTCCCATTTGTTTCCTTCCTATCTGTCAGATATAAATCGGACAGCCTATATTGCAGAAAAACAAGTATAGAGACAAAAAAGTAGAAAGTAAAGGAAGTAGGGATAAATATTAAATATTAAATATTAAATAAATATCTATATCTATATCTATACTACTATATAGTGTATCAGTTTGAATTCAGGCATTCAAATGCATATCCGGCCGTTCATTGGGGTCCATCCGACGGCCAAAAGTGGTTGGATTCGCAGCTACAGTAGCGCTGAGTGTCATTTGGATCGTTCCAGAGGCAACCATGAAGTAGTATAGGGTCAAAACTATCTAGGTCATTCTAGAACCAACCCACTGCATGTTTGCAGCTAGTTGGAGCTAACTGAGTTTCCAGAGACCAGATTCCACACTCCTCGCATCCTGCGGGAGCAGCACAAATTATTTCAACAAAGTAGACTCTTGCAGCGGTACATGTGGCTGATAGGTAGGTTGCTTCAGTACTACTAAGTCTGACCAGCGGTAAAAATAAGATGAAGAAATATATAAAAATAAGACGAAGAAATACATTAAAACATAGCAATAGGTCCTTCAAAAAAAACATAGCAATAGGTAGTAAATTTAATGTATACTGCACATTCTTTGCATGTGATAGTTATTGAGTATATGAACATGAGAAGCTTTCTTATTTATATTATAGGAATTTTGTTTTTGCTTCTGTATGCACACAATTGTCATTTGCCAAGAATCATTTTTTAGGATTTCTCAAAGCATTCCATGTAGTGTTTTCTTCGGCCCAAATCAACCCACAATGTTAAGACGCGCATTGCGCGTGCATACATACTAGTAACCATAGAGAAGAGAGTAGAGATAGCAGAGACGTCGGGAAAGGATTGCGCGCACGGGAAAAAGCGGTCGGGCGTGTGCTAGTTTTGGCGCGCGGCATCCGGCGCGCTTTATAAAATCCAATGCCCTCCCACCGCTCTGTGCCTTGCCACCGCTCTGTGCCTCGCCACCGCTCTGTGCCTCGCCACCGCTCTCTCCTCGCTCTTTTTTGCCTCGCCACCGCCGCGCCACCATGTCGCCGCGTCGCCGCGAAACTTGGAGATACCGCGGCATCCACGCGCGCCCCTTCAGCGGCTTCTCCGCCGAGATTCGGTTCCACGGGATGCGCCTCGGCCTCGGTAATTTCGACACCGCCACCAAGGCCGCCCGCGCGTACAACACGGCGGCGTGGCGCCTCCGGTGGCATCATAGAACATTGAACTTCCCCAACGTGCCGACGCGGGAGCGGGCGCAGGAGCTCATGCCTCTGCCGCGGCTTAGCACCAACGAGGATCGTCACGACAACTGGAGGCGGGAGCACCGTCTTGGCATCACCGAGATGGACGAGGAAGCCATTGCGCTGTGGCACCAACACTTCCCGCAGGACATCATCAACGAGCGTGAGTTCTAGGCGCAAAGGAGGGCGGAGAGGGATAAGAGGAGGGCGGAGCGAGCCGCCTATCGCGAGGACAAGCGTAGGCGAAAAGCGGACGCTCAATTCAACATGAGGCTAGGAGCAGCGTCGCCCTGGGAATCCGACGACGATCGGTATCTTCACACCTACAGTCAGACATCGGAGGAGGACATCATCGAGGAGCAGTCGGACAACGAGGCGTAGTTGAATTATCTTTTTTATCTATCTATGCTGAGAACTATCCTCTACTCTCTAGTATCTACTTCTCGATCTCAACACTGTAAACGCTTTTTTAAAGCGCCGCGCGTTGCGATTCTGTTGGAGATGCTCTAACATGGCAGATGAGTGCTTTAATGTTGCCCACAAGATGCGCGAGTATTACTAGTAGTATTTTTCTTGCCATGTTGAGATTTTGAAACCACAAGTGTGAACATGTAGAGGAGCAATGAAGACCAAACACGGGATATTCGTGACATCTTCAAGGAGCATGGCAAGTTAAAGAGGAGCTGCACCGAACCTGTAAAACGAGCTTTGGTAAGTAACAGCCTTTCAATTACTTTCGTTTAGCCTCGTGTTGTTCGATGTGTATATGTTGTAGTTTCTGTTTCTCTTAAGCGTGGTGTTCTTCGATGTGTAATAAGAAGAGTCTTAATCGTCCTAATGCTTTCGTTTTTAACTTGATGTAGGAAGTGGGTGTTCTCACCGTGTAGTCTGTTTTTATATTTCTTTTCCTTTTGAATTCACTTCTCCGAGTTCTGTTTATCTGGCTTCTACTAAATGGATCTAGGTTTCTCTGAGTATTGATCTAAAAAAGAAGTAACTTCATGTCAGGATGCAGTTCCTGGGAGGAGGGAAGTATGGTCAACCTCGAGATCATGTTTCCAAAATGAGGCTGGATTACACACAAGGTGTCAGTTCCCTAATGATGCTGGATTAGACACAAGGTGCAAATTCCCAGATGATGCTGGATTACACACAAGCCAGGTGGAGTCATCAGTTGTTCGTGTCCTCGTGGCATTAGTAAAGGCTGAAAGAAAGCGTGCAGCAGCCCTTGAGAATCTAGCTGAGTTCCTGAAGAAGTGAAAAGAGCAATCAGATGCTCTCTTCACCCAAGCCAAAGAAGAGATGGAAGAAGCCAGAAATAAGCTAGTAGAGGCAGAGCAGGCTAGGCGTCTCTTGCTATTTAAAACTGTTGTCAATACAAAATTTCCTTCATAATAGCTAGGTTCAAATGTTTATCCAGTCAGCATGCCTGTTGTGATGTCTGTGCATCTACTGATGTGGCACAAAATGTTTTTTTCAGGTCGTGTAATAACAACAATTACTTTCCAAACAATAACAGACAAAGCATTGGACATGGTATAGTTCACGCGCAATCTCGACATTCCAAGTCCAACTTCCACATCAAACTCATGTTCACAGATATCTGCACATTCATACATAATGTCCACAACCATGATTCACTTCAAAGCCAAAAAAATGTGAGGAGAGTTATAAATAAAGAAAAACCTCTACTAGTTCCTGCTACCAGTGCGAGCACAACAAGTCAAGACCATGCATAAATTAATTATATTTTAGTCATTTTTTGTGTTCTAAAATGCCTGCGGGCTCGCGAAAGGACGTGTTGCCAGCACACGCACGGATTCAATGAAGGCAGGCGGGGCAGTCTTAAGCTGGTTGCACGCGGCGAGGAGGCGTGCTCAACCGGGCCTGCAACGAGTGCGGCCCTCTTAGCCGGCGCGCCGGTTCAATGCCTGCGCTATGAGAGGTCGTGTCCGTGTTAGAGCAATCACTCCCTCCAGTCCTTTTTTGTTTGGGTATAACAAAATCTCGTTTTCCATTCACATTTTACAAGTAAAATTCGTGGACAAACTTTGACCCAAAGTACGACGGGGACTAGTAAACCAGAATGGAGGTAGTAGTTTTTTTTAATCAAAGAAGGGTTTCCCCTTCCGATTACTAAAAACCAGCATCTAAATCTAAACCATAGTATTTGCCCTAGAACTACCAGGTTCAACATCTCGTAACATAAACCCATACAACCATACGCCAAGGAGGTACGTAGTACTATGAATTCCATTTTCGCTCCATACCAATTGTTCTAAAAACTACTTACTACTTATAACGTGCCATTTAAAATCGGAACTCTTAACCCCGCTAAAAAACAATATTTTAAACGTGGCTACTCGGCCTGTGGCAACTGGCGAGCCACCGCGCTCCAAGTCGTTCACCTATGGTCCCGACCATCAACTCCTACAAAGGTGCTCCACCACGTACCCGGTACCCGCGAATGCAGCAATCGTGCACCTAGGGTTTTAAGGTTTATTTGTTAACATCGCCTTTATGTAACACTCATGTGTGTGAGACAACGAGAGGCCGACGGCATGCGTGCGCCTCTTCTCTTCGTATATGTACTCCACCGTATGTCTGGTGTCCAAAAAATTATAATAACTACTAGCAATGTGCCAATGGGTTGCCACACGATCAAAGTAGATTAATACATATTCACCGATTTGATAGAAAAAAAGTCTAGTTTTGAAATGCGTATATCACTAAAAATATGTTATGTTTCACTCAAAATATATTCCTTTGGCGGTTTTGATGAGATAAGGGAGGCATGTTGTTGGTTTCAAGATTCGAGAAGTGGTATATGTCTAATTTCTACTCTTACTAGCAAGATGCCCGTGCGTTGCACGGAACATCAAAATCTTGTGGGAGAAAAGGATGAACGAGGGAAGGCCTTATCTGCAAATGTGGTGAAGAGTGTGGGTAAATTGCCATATTTTCCTTCCTATCTGTCAGATATAAATCGGACGACCTACATTGTAGGATGGCGGGCCCACCATCATCACCAACTCTATTTTTTATCCCTACTCTTATAAAAAGCATTGTCGGTGATGATTGTGTGCCTGCCATCCTGCAATATAGGTCGTCCGATCTATATCTGACGGATAGGAAGGAAACTATGGCAATTTTGCAAAAAGATACCCACACCCCTCTCCACATTTTCAAATAAGGTCTTCCCTCGTTCATCCTTTTCCCCCACAAGATAAACTACTCATACAAATGCATCTTGATGTTCCATGCAACGCATGGCATCTTGCTAGTTGTTGTAAAAAGCCCATGTGTGTGTGAGAGAGAGGGAGAGTGGAGGAGGACGGAGTGCATGTGTGACAAAGACACAAGTAGTGTGTGTGCGATAGGTATCAGCTTAAAATGAGGCGATAGTGTGTGTGTGCACGATCGAGAGGGTGTGTCTCAAGAAGGGAAGAAAAAGCTACATAGATACAAGGAGCGGGAGAGAGACATGTATGCAATGGTGGAAGCATGAGTGTGCGGGTGTATAAACCTATCCAGAGGCTAGCTAGTCGATAAATGCTTGTGAGAGAAATACGAGTCGGGATGCGAAAGCGAGAGTTTTGTGTGAGAGAGAGAGAGATGGTAGTTGGGAAGGGGAGTGGAAGCAGGAGTTGTGTGTGTGTGTTTGTGTGAGAGAGAGAGGAGATGGTAGTCGGGGTTGTCTGATCGGTGTTAGTCTGAGATGGAGACGAAAAGGAGACCGCAACAAATGTTGTGCCTACAGGAGAGAGAGAGTAATTTTAGTGGTATGAGTCATATGTAGAGACATATAGGGTGTGTGAGAGAATCCCATAGAGAGAAAGACAAAGTGAAAGACGAGTGGAGACTGTGTGTGTGGCGGTGAAAAAGAAAGCTTAGGTACCGAGTGATACCAGGGAACAGTAGAGACGTGAGAGATAATGAAAACCGTGTAATGTATAATGATAAGGAGAGTGTGACACTTCTCAAGGGAGACGTCGAGAGACCATGTTTGCGAGGATAGGAGAAACATAAAGTGAGCGTGCGGGTGAGCTGGAGAAAAGAGAGTGATGGCTACCTGAAGGAGCATGCATGCGAGAGAGATGGGCGTGAAAGGAGTGAACAAAAAAGGGATTCAAATATTTGAATTCGAGATGATGATACATGCAATCCATACTCGAACCAAAATTGATCTATCAAACATGCATACTCATATGAATTCAAGAACATCTATGTTATTTAATATGTAGATATTACTGATCCATACATTTTAGTAGAACATAATTTGGTTAAATTTTTTCGAATTCAACCTTAAGATTTCGAGATCGTTGTATTTGTAAATGATATTATACATATAAAGGAGCAAAATTCTTTATTGTGCTTTTGAAAGTATATATGTAAAAAAATGTATATAAAATGTAATTCCAATTGAAAATGGATCCCACCCGAAAAAAATAGTAGAATACAAACGGGATTCGAATTGAGTTGGCACGGTAAACATGCACTGTGCAAAATTTGAACGAAGCGGGGAAAGTCGCAGTAACCGCCCGAAACCAAAATCTGCGAGATGGAAATCACTACTGCCTATCCCTGCCGCGCAAAGCCTATCTGCTGGAGTTCTATACGTTTCGATAGGGGTAGGTTTGTAATTTCATCCAAACGTGACGTAACCGCCTCTCACCCGGATTCATACACGGTGGGCGCCAAAACACAGTGTGCCCTCAGCCGAAATCGACTCCCTCCCCGATTCATATTCATACACGGTGGGCGCCAAAAACAAACTCTCGTCGGCAAATATTCGGTGTATGCGAGATTACCGTCCTATCCTGTAGGACCTTGAAGTATGTCTAGAGGGGGGTGATTAGACTACTAGACCAATAAAAACTTAACTTTTTCCCAATTTTAGAGTTTGGCAGATTTTAGCTATTTTAGGACATGTCAAGCAATCATCACACAATTCAAGCAAGAATGCAAAGAGTGTATAGGCAGCGGAAATTAAAGCATGCAACTTGCAATAAAGTAAAGGGAAGGGTTTGGAGGATTCAAACGCAATTGGAGACACGGATGTTTTTGGCGTGGTTCCGATAGGTGGTGCTATCGTACATCCACGTTGATGGAGACTTCAACCCACGAAGGGCAACGGCTGCGCGAGTCCATGGAGGGCTCCACCCACGAAGGGTCCACAAAGAAGCAACCTTGTCTATCCCACCATGGTCGTCTCCCACGAAGGACTTGCCTCACTAGAGGTAGATCTTCATGAAGTAGGTGATCTCCTTGCCCTTACAAACTCCTTGGTTCAACTCCACAATCTTGTCGGAGGCTCCCAAGTGACACCTAGCCAATCTAGGAGACACCACTCTCCAAGAAGTAACAAATGGTGCGTTGATGATGAACTCCTTGCTCTTGTGCTTCAAATGATAGTCTCCCCAACACTCAACTCTCTCTCATAGGTTTTGGATCTGGTGGAAAGAAGATTTGAGTGGAAAGCAACTTGGGGAAGGCTAGAGATCAAGATTCATATGGTAGGAATGGAATATCTTGGCCTCAACACATGAGTAGGTGGTTCTCTCTCAGAAATGGTAAGTTGGAAGTGTACGTTTGTTCTGATGGCTCTCTCCACGAATGAAGAGGAGGTGGAGGGGTATATATAGCCTCCACACAAAATCTAACCGTTACACACAATTTACCAAACTCGGTGGGACCGAATCGTTAAACTCGGTCGGACCGATTTAGTAAAGCTAGTGACCGTTAGTGATTTTCGGTGGGACTGACATGCATCTCGGTGAGGCCGATTCGGTTAGGGTTAGGGCATAACGTAATCTCGGTGAGACCGATTACACAAACTCGGTGAGACCGATTTGGTAATAAGCTTTCCAGAGAGTTGGTCAGGTAAACTTGATGGGACCGATTTTGCTCTTTTCGGTGAGACCGAAATGTTACAAAAAGGAAACAGAGAGTTTACATTGCAATCTCGGTGGGACCGATCGCTCACTTCGGTTAGACCGAAACGTTACGAAGGGAAACAGAGAGATTGCAACCCCATCTCGGTGAGACCGAGATCCCTATCGGTAAGACCGATTTTCTTAGGGTTTGTGGCAGTGGCTATGACTTTTGGAATCGGTGGCGCCGGATAGAAAGAATTGGTGTGACTGATTTTGGCTTTAGGTTTAGGTCATTTGTGGATGTGGGAAAGTAGTTGAGGGTTTTGGAGCATATCACTAAGCACATGAAGCAAGAGGCTCATTAAGCAACACCTCATCCCTTCTTGATAGTATTGGCTTTTCCTATAGACTCAATGTGATCTTGGATCACTAAAATGTAAAATGAAGAGTCTTGAGCTTTTGAGCTTGAGCCAATCCTTTGTCCTTAGTATTTTGAGGGATCCACTTTCATCATCCATGCCATGCCATTCATTGAGCTTTCTTGAAATAATAGTCTTGGAATAGCATTAGCTCAATGAGCTATATGTTGTTATGAATTACCAAAACAACCTAGGGATAGTTGCACTTTCATATCCCCAACCGACTAATGTTGTTGTGATGTAGTAGAAATTTGAAATGGGGGCTAAGTTTGTAAATTTCCTCGCATTTGAGACAAGCGCGCCCTGAATACATGGTTCCCCCCTTCCTATCTACCTCCCTTTTCCCCATTCATACTCCGTGGGCGCCAAAACACCCTCTCCACCCCACCCTCCTCCGTCCACCGTCGTCCGCCACCCCATCCACCGCCGTCCTCCTCCACCATGCCGGAGCTGATACCCCGACGCCGTCGTCCATTACAAGAGATCGACCTCTCTCATCCATGCCTTCGGACCGGGATCCTTGCATCCCATCCTCTCGCTTCATCCCCGCCGTCGTCCACCTTGTCGGCGCCGCTCCTACAACCGTCTTGTCCACCGCGCCCCGCCTCCATCGTCTACCCTCCTAGATCTTCTTCCACGCCACCGACAGCCATCGCTACTGCAGCACCGTCAAATTCTCACCAGATGCATACACGGCGCCGCACAAGAGGCGGTACTCTTTCGTATCTGCTCAACTTATTTATCGTAGCAAGAAAATAGATCGCCACTGCTTTACTCTGATTTCTTGTCTTGGTTGCGAAGTTGCCTTTGTCCGGTTTGCACCTTCAGATCCGCCATGGCATGCTCAACACTATACTCCCAATGCTTATGGTTTTCCCCTTTTATATTCCACACTAGTTAAATCACAGTAGACTAAATTTCAAAATTGGGTCAGTCGATTTTTCAGAGCTCGCCGGAGTTCGCCGGTGTGATCCAAGGGGCTCGGGTGGTTGTGGGGCCTCGCCGAACGAAGAAAACTCGACGCGGGTGGGGGTGGGGGTGGTGGAGGAACACAGGTGGTGGGGGCCGGTGGTCCGGCCGGCGGCCTGTGCGGTGTTCTGTATGGGAAGAATCAGAGACGAGGAAGAAGAAGGGTTAGGAGACGTAGGATCTTCATCCAACCGCCTAAAATGGTCGAGAGACAACTGAGAGTTGCATTCTTAATGCGCTCTGGTTCATCATGTGTAGGCACTGCGCAACCAACATTTTATTATCCAAAATCTGCTTGCTCTTCTTTACCATGTTATAGAGTTGTGACACAAAACGTAGGACCGACTCCAGCAGACTGTACCCATACTTCACTGGCCACACCACTAGCCCCACCACACAGGACCTGCACTCCAGCAAAATGTATACCGATTTCATTTGCCATAGCACCAGCTGTACCACAGAAAAATCCCACTCCAGCAAAAAGTACAGCAAGTCCACCGGCCGAAGACCTATCCCAACTGCAGAGACGGCCAATTCTTGCAGATTGGAACCCCATTCCATTTATTCCCAGTTTAAAAGACAATGCTTTCAATGTTGTTAGGGACTACGTGCATATATTCCCATCATGGGAAGATTATTGTGAAGACAACCACCATTTTCACATCTTCCTGTCCAACTTACGTGTAAGTGCCATTATTCATGGTTATTATTTTCCTGTTTTCTGATGATTGAACACATCAATGATTTACATTACATTGTTGTAACTAGGCGAGGGTCAATCTGGATAGTCATGACGAGCAAAGCTTGCTTGTGCTTTTCAAGGAAGCATTGCAGCAGTATCGGTGTTACCTGAGGAAATCACACTTTGGTGGCAAATCTATAAACGAATTTCCGGTGAAGTCTCATGTGCTAAATTTAGAAGACATTGAATGGAAAAACATTGTTATGCACTGGTCTCATTCCCAGGATGAGGTACTGTCTATGAAATCACATGACAATTTGAACTTCTACTTTTCCGCATCTGCCTTACGGATCTTGTTTGCAGGAAATCTGCTCGAAGAAGAATTCCGGTTTGAAAAGAACGACAGGATATCGCAAATATGCTGCCCGTTGCTTTGCTCTTGTTACTACCTGTTGTCCTGTATCACTGTACTTGCGTACATACCTGGTTCATTATGTGACAGCAGTATGCATGATAGCTTGCTTATCAATTGTTCGCTCCAAATTATCTGATCTGTATGAATGGTTACATTAGTGTAGAATATATCGAATGGCAATGTTTCTTTTCGCTCTGCATTGTTCTTATAAGTACATGATGTCCTTTATCAGTGTACTTATAATGACAGGCAGTTGTTCATGTACCATACTCTGCAGCTTATTTTTCTTTGCCCTCCATTTTCTACACATCAGATCTATATTTACTCTTACCATAAGGTTGGTACTGAAGAAGTTTAGCTGTGCATTGTTCTTGGCTGTACCTTTTGCCTATATCGCTGCACTTACATTTATAGCTACTTGATTATGTAGCATCACTCTTCATCTTATCTTAAATATTCTCCATTTTTTCGTATATTATCACATCTATATTTACTCTTAACAAAATGTAGAATAAAGGCAATGCTTATGAAGAAGATTCTATGGTAAACTTCTTGAATTTCCCCCCCCCCATCAGCATGGACAAGGCCTTTATAGAGCCTGTCTTCACCAATAATGTAAGTTTGTTCATCTCAAGCCTTCAAACTTTGTTGTATATATTTGGTTAGGCATGACTGCAACAGCTGTTTATTTTTGGTGTTTGCATCAAATTGCATGTTTAAAGTTTATTATGTAGTTCATAAACAAAAGTTTGTCCTTTCTCAATTTAAGTTTTCAGTTGTACAACCAAGTTCCTTATTCATACCATGTAAATTAAAGTATACAGAGCAAGTGATCTTCTTTTGCACTGCATGTATGCTTCTGTTCTTCATCCGTAATCCAGTGGTGTGGTGAACCTACCCACTACAGCACAATGTCATATTCTACAATGACTTAACTATGAACAATGTCATATCATTTTACTACTCCCTCCGTCCAAAAATACTTGTCATTGAAATGGATGTATCTAGATGTATTTTAGTTCTAGACACATCCATTTTGATGACAAGTAATTCCGGATGGAGGGAGTATTATTTAAACCGTCTCTTTATTTGCCAATCTGAAATGGGATAAATTGACAGCACACTAACCATTGATACTTATGAGTTCTTGATCTGTAATCCAGTGGTGTCGTGAAGCTGTCAACTCCTTCACAATGTCATTTCCTGCCATGTCTTGACCTGAACAATACCATATTGTGTTAATGCAATTTTAAACTGTGTCACTTTATTCGTTAGTAAGAAATGTGATGAATTGTCAGCACTGATACTTTTATGTGCAAAACCTGTCATCTGTCTGCTTGTTTATCTTTCAGAGTGAGGAAGATTTAAGTGTTGAACAAGCACAATCTCATCATCTTGCTCAGCTGCTTGCGCTGCAGCTCCCCAACAGGGCTAACTTTTCTTGAACTCTATTGAAGTGCTGTCAGTTTTGTATATTATTTTGTCGGCGTGTTTATTTGCACTGGTGGCAATCTTTGATGCCCAGTGTATGTAATCTGCTGTCTACTTGTGATTTATTATCATACTGGCGAACTTTGATGCCCGGTGGATGTAATATGTTGTAATTTCTTTATTGGATAGTCTAGGTTTTTTCTTATTCACGATGTTGCAGTTACTTTACTGTATATTTATCCTGTCTTCATAGTAAACCGGCCAAACCGTAAAATTTTTACGGTACATAATCGGGCCGTCATGCAATCACGAAGTAGGTTGGGCCTGAAACATGCGGAACAGCTAACGGGCCGGCAGCAGCCCGAAATGAACCCCGGCCCATGATTGTGCGAATCAAATCACGGGCTTTTAACAGGCCAAAATTATCTCGGTCCTTGTTTGGCCCAATCAGATATCGGCTGCGAGCAGGCCGGATGCAAACCGGGCTGTAGTTAGGCCCAACTATATGATGGGCATTTAACAGGCCGAAATTAATATAGGGCCGAAATGTTAAACGGGTCCTTAAGAGGCCAAAACTAATGTCAGGCCGAATTACTAAGTGGGCCTCTAGCAAGTGGGCCTAAAAGCATAGTGTCCAGTTGACGGGCCGAATCTGATATGGACCATAATTGAGCCCATAGCCTCTTAAAGGGTCGTACCTGATCTGGGCCGTAATTTGGCCCAGAACGTGGTAGGCTTTTAACGGGCCGTATCTCATATGGGCCACTATTAGGCCCGGAACGTGGCAGGCCATTAATGGACCGGGTCAAATATGGGCCGGCATTTGGCCCAAAACATGGCAGCCAGTTAATGGGCCGGCCTACTAGGGCCCTCAAATTCTTGTGGGCCTACAGCTGGGTCGGCCTGTTAATGTCGGCGAAATCTCGTGGGCCTTTAGCCGGGCCGGCCCATTATGATCCGCAATAATCTTGTGGGCCTTTACCTGGGCCGGCCCATTATGGCAAACAAAAATCTTGTTAGCCTTTACCTGGGCCAGCCCATTATGGCCCGCAAAATCTTGTGGGCCGTTAGCTGGGCCAGCCCATTATGGTCCGCAAAATCTCATGGGCCTTTAGCTGGGCTGGCCCATTATGGTCCGCAAAATCTTGTGTGCCTTTAGTTGGGCCGGCCCATTTAAACTTGATGGGTCGGTCCACGTGTCAACATATCATAGGCGCGTCTCGCCCATTGGATGAGTGACACCTGTGCCAGCGCGGACCTGACACGTGTCTCCTCCAGCCAATGATGATTTTACACATGGAAAATCCCCATTGGTTGGGGCTGTTAACGGGTTATCGGATCCAAAACCCGACCCGATAGCTTAACGGCGTTCCGTTACGGTGGATGCCACGTGTCGGTCACCCTTGACGAAAGCACTTCTATGATGCGCGATTTATCGTCATGGAAGTGGACACTTCCGTGAAGATAATTTTGGTAATGTCATGGAACACTTCTACGACAGCACAGGTATGACTATCTTGATTCTGTCATAAATTTGTCATGGATGTACATGCATGACAAAAAATGCGACCTACTGTGACAAACACGTATCATCACGGAAGTGTATTTTTTTTGTAGTGTGAGCCGAAAGCCATCTACAATTGGACTAAGGACCAAAGCGGCTGGTGCCCGGCGATCCGGAATTGGGGCTCGTCACTGGCATTGAAAGTTATAGCAGTGTCGTTCCACGGATTTACTTTTGCCACACGGCAGATTTCAGCAGAGCTTCGATGGGCTCGCTTGCGCCTATTGTTTGAGGCGAAAGTCTCGAAGACTGTTAGTACCGTATTGTGTTCCTGGGCGGGATGCTGTTCGGCTTTATGGCTCTCGAGGAGATCCTCGCCACTCTTAGCTACCTGCTAGAGTATCCAACATGCCCTAAGGCTATGGTATGGTGTTGCATCCGGCGTACTGTGAAGCTTGCATGGCCCATTGAGACATCCTTCCAATACGGTTCCACGCCCTGGGGCGGGTTTTGGTTTCTTGGGAATTGAATTGGTCGACTTACGAGAGTTCGGCCGTTTAGTTCGGACCAAGGTTCTGGTGAGGGCCGTACTATCCAAAATTATGTTTGGGTTTTCCAGGCGCTTTCCATCACACAGTACTTCTGTACTATGGTCGCTAAGTCCGCAAAGTGTGCTATGTCACGGCGGCTTATAGCATTAAGGAGTCCTTTGTTTGCGCAGTTTTTGCAGAAAAGTGAGACCGCGTCCTCCTCGTGGCAGTCCTTGACCTTGTTAAGCACAAGGAGGAATCTGGCCCAATAATGGTGCACCGTCTCCAGGGACTCTTGCCTGACGCGGGAGAGACAGTTTAAGTCCGAGCGAGTGTCATTGGCCGAATCCAGGTCTTGATCCGATCTGACACCCGGGGGCGCGGAAGGTTCTGAGCCCGACAGTTTGAGGTCCGGAGTGTCACCCGATCTCTTCGGCCCAATGCCCGGCTCTAAGTCCGGGACTCGGGTCATGTCTTCCTTTGGATGGGTGTTCGGTTTACTGAGTTCAGTGATCCGGACATAATTCGTCCTCAAAGTTGAGGGGTGACCCATGTGTGGTTCCTCCACTACCGCTATCTCATGGGTGGCCGGCGGGGATTTAATGTCCCTCTGGTCGAGTTTAAGCCCAATCCGGTCATAGTCTGTAGCGACTCCCAAAGCGGTGATGCGATCCAGGAGCTCGTTAAGAGAGGAGAGTTCTACCGAATCCATCTGTTCGGCAAGCTCCGAATTGATGCGAAGGTCATGCGTGATGACCCGAGAGGCCACCGTTGGCGTGACAGCCAGTGGGGCGGCCATAATGAAGCCGCCAAGTCGAAGGATCTGGCCTACAGCCAGCGTTCCTCCCGAGGTGATGTCGTCCTTGACAACGAGACGAGCCATCGAGCCTTACAGCGATGACACAGAGGAACTCTCAATGAAAGCACCAATGTCGGTGTCAAAACCGGCAGATCTCGGGTAGGGGGTCCCGATCTGTGCGTCTCAGGCTGATGGTAATAGGAAGCAAGGGACACAATGTTTACCCAGGTTCGGGCCCTCTCGATGGAGGTAAAACCCTACTTCATGCTTGATTAATATTGAAGATATGAGTAGTACAAGAGTAGATCTACCACGAGATCATAGAGGCTAAACCCTAAGAGCTAGCCTATGATGGTACGTTTGTAATTGTGATCGGCCATCTAAGGACCATCCTCTCCGGTTTATATAGATTCCGGAGAGGGCTAGGGTTTTCATCGAGTCGGTTACAAGGAAGTAAACACAATATCCGGATCGCCAAGCTTGTCTTCCACGCAAAGGAGAGTCCCATCCGGACACGGGCCGAAGTCTTGAGTCTTGTATCTTCACGCTTCGATAGTCCGGACGATGTATATAGTCCAGCTGTCCGGATACCCCCTAATCCAGGACTCCCTCACCTTCCCCATCCCTTCCCTCCTCGGCGCCATGCGCTGCTGGTCGGCGCCTCGGGCAACCGACATTGGCAGCGGGCGTTCTTCCCTTTGTCCCTAAAGAAAATATGCCCTAGAAACAATAATAAAGTTGTTATTTTATATTTCCTTATTTCATGATAAATTTTTATTATTCATTCTAGAATTGTATTAACCGGAAACTTGATACATGTGTGAATGCATAGACAAAATATTGTGTCGCTAGTAAGCCTCTACTAGACTAGCTCGTTAATCAAAGATGGTTAAGTTTCCTAATTATAGACATGTGTTGTCATTTCATGAACGGGATCACATCATTAGTAGAATGATGTGATGTACAAGACTCATTCGTTAGCTTAGCATTATGATCGTTCAGTTTTATTGATATTGCTTTCTTCATGTCAAATACATATTCCTTCGACTATGAGATTATGCAACTCTCGGATATTGGAGGAATGCCTTGTGTGCTATCAAAGGTCACAACATAACTGGGTGATTATAAAGATGCTCTACAGGTATCTTCGAAGGTGTTTGTTGGGTTGGCATTGATCGAGATTAGGATTTGTCACTCCGAGTATCGGAGAGGTATCTCTGGGGCCTCTCAATAATGCACATCATAAGAAGCCTTGCAAGCAATGTGACTAATGAGTTAGTTGCGGGATGATGCATTACAGCACAAGTAAAGAGACTTGCCGGTAACGAGATTGAACTAGGTATGAAGATACCAACGATCGAATCTCGGGCAAGTAACATACCGATGACAAATGGAATAACGTATGTTGTCATAACGGTTCGACCGATAAAGATCTTCGTAGAATATGTGGGAGACAATATGACCATCCAGGTTCTGGTATTGGTTATTGACCGGAGAGGTGTATCGGTCATGTCCACATAGTTCTCGAACCCATAGGGTCCGCACGCTTAACATTCGATGATGATTTGTATTGTATGAGTTATGTGATTTGGTCAACGAATATTGTTCGGAGTCCCCGATGAGATCACGGACATGACGAGGAGTCTCGAAATGGTCGAGAGGTAAAGATTCATATATAGGACGATCGTATTCGGACACCGGAAGTGTTTCGGGGGTACCGGGTACGTATCGGGTCACCGGAAAGGGGTTCCGGGCACCCCCGGCAAAGATATGGGCCTTATGGGCCAAGAGAAGGATAGACCAGCCCCTGGTGGGCTGGTGCGCCCCCATATAGGCCGAAATAGGAGGCGAAGGAAGGAGGGGAAGGGAAAAGGGAAAGGGAGGATTCGGCCTCCCCCTTTCCTTCTCTCCCCCCTCTCTTTCCTTCCCCCTCCGACACTTATGGAAGGGGGAAGGCCGACTTGTGGGAGGCACCCAAGTAGGATTACTCCTACTTGGGGCGCCACTTGCTGCCCCTCTCCCTCTCCCACCTATATATATGTGGGGGGGCACCGCTAGAACAGACATCATTGATTCCTAGCCGTGTGCGGCGCCCCCCTCCACAGTTTATGTCTCCGGTCATATTCACATAGTGCTTAAGCGAAGCCCTGCGTGAATCACTTCACCATCATCGTCACCACGCTGTCGTGCTGACGCAACTCTCCCTCGACACTTTGCTGGATCAATAGTTCGAGGGACGTCATCGAGTTGAACGTGTGTAGAACTCAGAGGTGTCGTACGTTCGGTGCTTGATCGGTCGGAATGAGAAGAAGTTCGACTACATCAACCACGTTAGCAAGCGCTTCCGCTTTCGGTCTATGAGGGTACGTGGACACACTATCCCCCTCTCGTTTCTATGCATTTCCTAGATAGATCTTACGTGGGCGTAGGAATTTTTTTGAAATTGCATGCTACGTTTCCCAACAGTCCCTGCATCCTCCATGGTTCCTTAGTGGCAAATCTTTTTCCCCATTTTATCCTCCTCGATCCCTTCAGCAGAAACAATGGACGCGTACAAGAGTGACAAATCATCAGCATTCCTCATCTCCGCAATGAAGGAGCCCATGGAGGGTTGCAGTGTCACATGAGGCGGACGGAAGGGACCCGTCCTCCGTCGTTGAATTGCCACGAGGGTTGCATATGGGCATCTAAGGTCGTAGTGCCGGCGTGGTCTAACTCACGTGGATCCCCTCGTTGAGGTTACGCGAGGCTAACGCGACGTGGGCTCTACGATGGTGGAGGCTGCCTTCATGACAATCTGGGGGCATAAACACCTCCTATGATGGCGTTCGGCATCCTCTCGAATTGTGGAATGCAATGGCCACCGAGGGGTCTTTGTGGGGTTTCTCTCTCCAGATCTGATGGCTACTAGTAGTGGCTCGTATTGGTGAGGTTGTGGAATGCATCCAGAAAGCTTCGTTGTTGATTTTGGCGACTCTCACTCTGGCCCGTTTGTTTTCGACGATGAGATGCAATCTATGGACAACGACTTGACGCCAAGAATATGGCGGTGCAGGAGCGGTGCTCTGATTTTTAGCCTAACACGTGTAGTTGCTGAGATCACGGAAAATTTGTGGAGATAACACATGATTGATTCCAACTTGGTGGTGCTTCACGAGTACAAGACCTCGTGCTCTAGAGTGAAAACCCTAGGTCTGACCTGAGTTGGTTATACCTATCAATGGTGGTATTTTTGCGTTGTTACCTTATTGAAGGCATTGCTCGGATATGCTCGATCTTGCTCTTCAGGGTGAAAACCTAGAATCTAAATTTTGATGGTTTGATCCAGTGACGACAACGCTTGAGTGTAGTCCTCTTCTTGAAGGCGTTGTTATTGAATAATCTCATTGTTCTTGTGGTGTCAAGAAATGGCTGGCATGGATATGGTCGTTGCCGTAGTTTGACAATCGATGTTTCTATCGCTTCATGGTTTTCTCATTGCCTAGGCATAGTTTTTGATCTTGTATGATTTTGCTAGTTGCCGAATTGTTTATAATTTGTGCGTATGTGTGTTGATGTTTGTTGTATATCTTAATTATGCAGAAGTCGGGTGTGGTTCATTATGCTTGTGTCCACTTGATGCGGGAGAGGATTTGTGGCAATCATGTGCGGGGGTGCGCATGTCCATGATGCCCGCTTTTTATTTTGGCTTTCGATTTTCAAAGTTTTATATCTTTTAAACAAAAAATTCAAATCAAGTTATGTATTCATATTCGTTTCTCGTGGCCAGCGCTTCAAACAAGATCCATGTTGAATATATTTTGGTGACTTTAAAGAAATATGAAACTTAGTATGAGCGACAGATAAAAACAATTATTTTGTGTCTACGAGAAATTATATCTCTTAAACTGGTTGAAACTTGGCAGGTTTAGATGCAAAAATTGTAAATTTCATTGTTGATACTTTTTTTGAGTCTTTTTCACTGTGCCTCGTGCGGGATTGAACTACTGCGTGAATAGCGCGGCAAAATGAGCGGGCAACCGGACTTGGCAGGTGAGTGCCCTGCACTCGCATGCCCATGTGCATTTTCACACTTGATGCGTCAGCTTGAGTCAATAAAATCCATCGTTTGTAAAAAATAAATAAGACGAGTGACCGTGGTAGTACAACATTTTTAGATCCTCCTACTAAATCTCACGCGAAATTTCCTACTTTATATATGAACTGAACCTTTTCGTGAGACATGGTTTTGATTTGCATGGGGTTAGTAGTACCCAATTGTAAATAAATAATGGATCCTAAGCTCCAAATGACTAGAAATTAGCTCTTGCAGTCTACTCGTGTCAATTTTGCCGCGTCGTCGTCCGACGTGAGAAAGGAAGAGCCGTTAACGACAATGTGGTAGTAACTGCATGTTGGCGTGTAGTAGTAGCTGTAGAAGCTAGTGACCTGCGTGAAACTTTGTGCGGAACCATCTGTCTTCCATGGACGAGTCGCCGTGGCAGCCTGGCTGGCGATCGACAGCATGGAATCTGACTGGCAAGTGGAGCTGGCCATTTGAGACGTCACCGTGAGGCCAGCAAGACGCCATCAACCTGTTCACGCGTCTCATCTCATTCTCCGGGCGTGGACAGGATGGACCTTGTGGTACGTGGAGCCATGGAAACATGGCGCACGGGGATGTCCCGACTGACTGGTGGACCCTCCTAACCTGTCTAATGAGGCCGTTTCCTTAGATACGTACTCTAGCAAACATGCATGCACAGTTAGTTCAAGTGGCAAAATGAGCAGTGTTTCCGGTGATGTCATGTCTTATGAACGCGTAACTAATCGCGATATGCTGTTTGCCTTGATCATAATGGTACTGTAGAAGCAGACCAAGAATCTCTAACTTCGTCTAGAACGACTGTGCGAGGTCCCCAACCCAAACAGTTCTTTTGACTGTGATACTCCACAGACGTTCAACGACAGGCACACCGGCCCGGTCGAGCGACCGATGCCGATGCTCATTCGGTAGCAGCCAGCAAGGCCAGGCCGGTCCACAAGGAAAGTTCCTACCCTAACCCTAGAACCAAACAAAACGCACGTCGCCGTGAATCCGTTGGGAAGGAACAAGCACATTTCCGGCGGCTCTTGACAAGCTCCGTTTGTGTGCGTGGCTGCTGTTACTTACACCAGCAGCTCCAAGACAAGCTGTGCGCCTAAAATTCCCCTCAAAAAAGTAGGGTTGGAAGCACCGTAGAAGAAGGCTCGCCTGGGTCATTTGCTCGACTCGTCAACCCTAGAACGCAGTGCACCGGTGAGTGGAGTATAACACTGTGCAATCAATCGCCTAACTTGCACTAGCGCGTACGTACGTTCGTACACGGGTGCGTCATCGCATCGCCCGTTTTGACCCCATGCAGCTAGCACGCGCGCGAAGACAAACCATTCCGTTCGGCCACGCACGCACCGTCCCATCCGTTGACAACGTCGCCGCAAGGCAGAGCATGCAGCCAGAGCCAGGATATGTGCATGGCGGGACGCGCGCGGCCGAACCAACGTACGCGCGCATGCGGACGAACTGGAAAAGGCGCCTCTCGCCGAACAGATCGCATAAGGCCATGCATATGCATATGTAAGAAGATTTTGTGCTTTTCTTTTAAGATCTGACCATACATGCATGCATTGTACGTATAACATATTGTACTATCTTAGAAGATTCTTTTTTATATATACAAAAAAATAACTGACCATACATATGTGCTCCTCCTGACGCGGTTTGAGCAGGAATCCTTCTCGTTTTCATCGGTATGGGGAGGGTTCATACGCTTATACTAGTGGAAGTTGCCGTCGTCGTGTTCATACGCATGGGGTGCATGCATCCAAACATCTATCCGCGTCACGTCTCGACCAGCCAGGCCATTGGTTGGACACCACTCGCGACTAGGTAGGAGTAGAAGTTTATGGAACATAATATGTGGACGTACGGACACATGGATACATGGATAAGCAATTATTAGATGCAAAAATCACGATCCTAAACTGAGACCCATTCTTGTTCGTTTGTCATCTCCCGTCCTGTCGCCCGATCGATCGCTTGCTGATTGATGATGCATTGGATACCAACAAAATGCTCCCAAATCATGGGGGAATACTAGCTTGTGCTGGCGATCGATCAAGCATGGAAACCGCGTTGCCAGCTTCACCAGTGCCAATTTGCCGAACAGGCGTGGTCTTGTTGCAATTGCCTTCCTCAATATCGAATATGTGTGGTGCCATACTGATAATCCTGAATTGATGGTGCTCGCGAGCACCTGCTCCCTTTTCACAAATATATTTTCCAGAATGTTCAAAAAAAAATCTCACATTTAGATGACGGAGACTCCTTCGTTCTCCGACATCCGGCGTTCGTCGGGTGCGTGATCGTGTGGTTGAATTGCTTCTCATTGACTCATCTCTCCGGTGCTCTCCTCCGGCTCAGAGCAGAGCCCGCCTGGGCACTGTCGGCAACCTTTCTTCCTTCCCCTCCGATGAGCAGCCAGGAGTGGGCGTCGCCGGCGACCTCGGGCTCCTCTCGGCGGGTATTCAAGTAAAAGAAGACTGGGTAGCGGGTCATGAGACAGGACGGTGCTAGTGGGTCGGGAGCGAAGGACGACGCCGCCCCGGAGGACGACGCCGACGAGCAATAGTCGGTTCTATATGCGGCAGATTTTGCGACTGCGCGACGGATCTCCTTATCCGATGGCGCGGTCTGGCTCAGGAAGGACGCGCTCCGACTCGTGCTTCTCGATGAGTTCGGCGTCACGATCGATGCGAGATTTCTTCGTGTCGGGGATTCGATCGACATCGGCGGGTTCGTCTCCTTTCCTTGCCACTTTGCTAGGGTTTGTGATAGGGCTCCGGTGATCGCCGCGGCAGCCGATCCCCGGCGGGTCCCTTCCTTTCGGTCGCATGAGTCGATCGGTGCGATTCACGGTAACGTAGATGTGGTGCAGCGCGGTGCACGGCCACGTCCGCCGCCCCTGACCGATGGGGCAGGCCTGCTGGGGCGTGGGCCGACTCAGCACGCGGTTGATGCTCGCCACGTGGTGGAGGCGGGATCCGACCGCCATGGATCGAGCGAACCTAGGGTTTCGGTGGGCGTTGCTGGTATAAATCGTGAACCCGAGCCCCCTTCCCCCATTTTGGATCTTGACGAGTGCCTCGCCCACTTCTGGGACGCACCGCGAGAAGCCAGATTTAGGATTCCTCAAACTTTTCCGTGGTGGGAGGGGAAGATCCGTGGGGATAGCAGATCGTATGCGCAGGTAGCTGGATCCACACCTCATCCTTCCAAACCCAAGCCAATCCACACCAGCCAGAGACCAGAGATGAGGGAGGAAGGCTTCGGTGCTGGTCGCCATGGCCGAGGGGCTGGTCGTTTCAACCGCGGCGGCGGCCGCGGCCGGGGCCGTGACTCCAACGTTTGGAAGCGCAAGACGGGGACGGGCGTGGGGGAGTCGTCCTCGACGAAGGCGTCCGGATCTGGCGATTCGGGCTTCGAGAAGTGGGATGAGGCAGCGGAGGGCAGGGACCCCGTCCGTCGAGATCGATGGGGGGACGAGGAGTGCGGCGCGGCTGATCACAGGGGAGAGCCTCCGCCGAGGGGAGCGCTTGCGGCTCCTCCTCGTATCAACATCAACAAGATGGACCAGGTCGCCCACAACAATGTGCCCCCCCGATCTGATGATCCTCCTGCAACCACTAGTAACATCATTCCTCATCTTGAGGCTTGCCAGATCTGTCATCTGGCCGGTCATTTTACTGTGAGTTGCCCCCAAGCTGTTTGTGAGAGATGCAAGAAAAATGGGCATTTGTACATCATCTGCAAAGAATTCATTCCCTGGGAGTGTCTTCCTGTTATGTGTGCTTTCCAATCTAAGGGGCAAGGGTTCCATTTCATTCCTGACACGAACATTGAGAGACAGGCCAGAGAGCGTATATACAATATTATCGTTACCATCATAGAGGGTTCTGCTCCCACCAAAGACATTGAACATGAGCTTAGTGTTTATGTAGGGCAAGGCTGGCGCTGCTCTGCTAGGTTCTTTGCCCCACAAAAAACTGTCATGAGAATGCCCAATCCCAGGGAAGTGGATCGTGCTTTGTTTGTAGAATTTATTAAGCTCAAAAAGTGTTGTGTGAGTGTCAAATTCTCTCCCTGGTCGGAAGATGTGGATGCTGAGGGGCTACTTGAGGTGGCCTGGGTCAGAATTGGGAATCCCACCTAACAAACGCAATGATAAAACTGTGGCTTATGTTGGAGGTCTTGTTGGGGTCACTCTGGAAGTTGACATGTCCACTTTAAACCGTCCCACCTCCGTTAGGGCCAAAATCGGTTGTAGATTTGTGGATCAGCTGCCTGCCACGGCCGAGGGGATGTTAGGGGGACGTTTTTACAAGTTCACTTACGAGGTTGAAGAGATCTTGGTGAGGAACCCTGTGGAGGAAGGCAAAGGGATTGCTGTGCAAAATGACAATGTTAACAAAACTGATCAAACACCCAAACGCAAAAGGGTTGATCACGATCTGGCTGCTGAACAGCTAGAAGCCCCTGTTTCTGAAAATCCTGGCACTTCCTTCCGTGGTGGCAAAACCTGTCGTTTGCTATCACAGGAAAATGAAAGCTCATCGTCGTCTGAGAGCGACGACAACTCTCTGTTGATTGAATCCATGGCCAGGGATCATGAAGAAGATGCTCGAAAAGGGCAACAAAATACGTCAGGCTGGCTGGTCCCTGTGGTCACTACTATGAGACATACTCCTGTTGAGCGTGACACCCCAGGACAGAGCGTGCAGGTGACTAAGTTTCCTGTTAAGCAACACATTTTATCCTATGCAAAGGTGGTAATGAACTCCTCACAAGTCATGGAGCTGGAAGGGGAGGTGGATCCTGGGATGAAGATTTCGAAGGATTATGTGGTACAGTTTCCTACTTCTGATTGCGACGACGAAATGATTCTCACTCCTCCACTAGTCCCTGAAGATCTACCCAGACTCAGCAAACATAATGCTCAGGGGATGCAGGAACATGTAATGGCCAAAGCTGAGAAGATGGCAAGCAAGAAAAATCTGGAAGGTAACTTTCATAATGCTCGTAAAAGTTCTTTTGCCATTATGTCTGATGCTGAATTAATTAGTAGAGTGTCCAATATGGGAGTTGCCATTCCTGATCATAACTTTGCATGCATTGATGTGCTGAGAGAGCTTGAAAATGTCAGGAAAAATCTAGAGGAGAAAGAGAATTTAGGCAAGCTATATCAAAGTGGTGAGGATGATATTTTCGTTACTAATGGGTTGGGTAAAAAAGCCCCAGTGAACCTCACCTGGCTGGACCAGGATGAGGTCATCCATGACAGGATGGCCCCTGGTAAACCTAAGAAGAAAACACCGAAGAAACCTGTTGTCAAGCTTTCTAGGCCTGTGACTAGAAGCCAAAGAAAGGTTTCAGAGGGGAGTGAAAATTGTAGCCCTGCCATGCCTCCTGGTGGGGCTACTAAGTCCAAATTCCATAAAAAACGTTCTAGATGAGAGGGCTCATCTGGAATTGCAGAGGGGTGGGCAAGAAAGGGATGGCCACCTACCTCTCTGACCTTATCAGTGACCATTCCCTAGATTTCCTGGGTCTGCAAGAGACCATGAAAGAAAAAATTTCTCCCAAATGTTTGAGGAGAATTGATCCCTTTAACTCGTTCAATTGGTACTGGATCCCTTCTGTTGGCAAATCTGGAGGTATCCTATGTAGAGTTAGACAGGACACCCTGGAAGTGGTTACATGTGACAAAGGCAAGTATATCTTGCAGTTAGTGGTTGGGGACAAAAAGGAAAAAAACCAACTGGGGTCTGTTGATAGTGTATGGCTCTGCTCACGAAGAACATAAGGAGGCATTCTTGCTTGAGCTTGCTACTATGTGTCATAATATGCAAGTCCCTTATATAGTGGGTGGGGACTTCAATATTCTCACGCACCCTGGGGAGAAAAACAAAAAAATGGCAAGCCATAAATCCACTAACCTGTTCAATTCTATTATTAACACCATGGCCCTTAGAGAGATTCATATTAGTGGGGATAAATATACTTGGACGAACAATCAAGCTCACCCTACCTTGGAGAAGCTTGATCGTGTCCTGATGTCTGAGGAGTGGGAGGAATTATTTCCCCTGGTTTCTGTTAGGAAATTGGTTCGAGAGATCTCGGACCATAACCCTTTGCTGATTAACTCTGAGGAAGAGGGACGAGAGGCTCCCAAACCTCGCGAATTTCGCTTTGACCTTTCTTGGATCAAGGACGATCGCTTCCTTCCTTTGGTCAGTAAAATCTGGGCTCGAGGGGTCTTCTCTAAAGATCCCATCGATATCCTGAATATTAAGTTGAAGTGTTTCAAGACCTTTTTTAAGGGGTGGGGCTCAGACAAATTTGGTCACAATAAAAGGTTGAAGGAGGAACTTAGGCTCGAGTTAGCCACGCTAGAAGAACTAGAGGAGGATGGCCCCCTTACCCCAGAGCTGTATAGCAGGAAAATCGATGTGTGTTTTGAACTCCATGAGATTTTGGTTAATGAGGAAATTTACTGGCTCCAGCAATCCCACGAACGCTGGCTACTCAAAGGTGACCTGAACACTGATTATTTCCATAAAATTGCCAACGGGCGTAAGCGTAAAAATACTATCCACTCTCTTAAAGCCGGCGAGGTGGAAATAGAGGGTACAGATAACCTGATTGACCATGCTACTGATTTCTATAAGGACCTCTTCGGCCCAGCTCAGGGCAATCAGTTTCACTTGGATCCTAATACTTGGTCCGAGAGTGAAAAGCTGAGTGAGGATGACAATAGAGATCTTTGTCGCGAATTCACAGAAACTGAAGTTAAAGATGCCCTCTTCTCTATGGCCACCAACAGGGCACCTGGACCAGATAACATTTCTGTCGAATTTTATCAAATATGTTGGGATATAGTAAAGGATGATATCATGTCCCTTTTTAGACACTTTCATAATTGGACGCTTGATGTTCAACGTCTTAATTATGGAGTGATCACTTTACTACCCGAAGTGTCGGGAGCTGACAAGATTCAGCAGTTTAGGCCAATTTGTCTCTTGAGGTGCCCATATAAACTCATTACTAAGGTAATGGACCGCAGGGTGGAGGTGTATGCTGATAAGCTGATTAGCCCCACCCAGAATGCGTTTGTTAAGGGTAGAAACATTATGGATGGGGTGCTCTCTTTGGATGAAATTTTGAATTACACTCATGTTAAAAAAAGAGTTGGCATAGTGCTTAAGCTTGATTTTGAGAAGGCATATGACAAAGTTAACTGGGATTTCCTCCTGGAATGTCATAAGTTGCATGGTTTCAATGAAACCTGGTGCGGTTGGGTAAAACAAATTCTCCATAAGGGCACAGTTAGCATTAATCTCAATAATAGTGTGGGCCCCTACTTCCAGAGTGCAAAGGGTGTGAGGCAGGGTGACCCACACTCTCCATTCTTGTTTAATCTTGCAGTGGAGTGTCTGACCAAAATGATTAAAAATGCCCAGAAGAATAAGCTAATCACGGGATTAGCCTCTGATCTGATTCAGGATGGGGTCGCGGTGCTGCAGTATGCAGACGATACTATCATCTGTTTAGAGCATGATGTTGATAAAGCAGTTAACCTGAAGTTGCTGCTTTACACCTTTGAAATGATGTCCGGTCTCAAGGTGAACTTTCAAAAAAGTGAAATCCTCACAGTGGGTGGAGATGACAATGTGGTTAAGCAATATGCTGAGTTATTTAACTGTGACATAGGGAGTTTCCCTATTAAGTACTTAGGGATGCCTGTGAGCTACACCAATCTCCGAAACTCTGACTGGGAATTCATTGTTGTCAAATATCTTAAAAGATTTGAGGCCTGGATTGGCAACGCCGCATCCATGGGCGGTAGACTCACTCTACTTGACTCGGTGCTTACTCAGCTATCCATCTTTCACATGTCTATGTGGCTCATGAATAAAACTTTCATTGAAAAGCTGGATAAGCATAGACGTAGATTTTTCTGGCAAGGGTGTAATAAAAAGCGTAGATATCATCTTGTCAGGTGGAATAGGATCTGTAGATCCAGAGACAAAGGGGGGCTGGGGGTTAAAGACCTCAGAAAGCAAAATATTAGTCTAATGGTCAAATGGTGGTGGAAGCTGGAGACCCAAAACGGGTTGTGGCAGGATATTGTGCGTGCTAGATATCTTAGAAACAAAACTGTTACTGAGGTGGGTGCGAGGTTTTCTGATTCACCATGCTGGAAAGCTCTTCTGAAGGTAAAGGAAGTTTACCTGGTGGGGAGGAAGATTAACATCGAATCTGGTAATATTGCCTGGGTGTGGATGGATCCTATCAAAGGGCTGCCCCCCTTTAGGGAGCAATTCCCACAACTCTTCTCTATTTGCACTGCTCCTGAATGCACGGTGAGTAGGGTGCGGCTAGTGGATACTAACACTTTCTTCAGACGGGGGCTTAGTGCCGAACTGTCTAAGCAATGGAAGACGATCCAAGCTACGGTGGATGGCCTTACGCTAACCGCTACTAGCGATTGGGTGTCCTGGGGGCTCAACCAAAACGGTAAGTTCTCGACTAAGTCGGTCTACAAGTGGCTGGAGAGATCGATTAGCGGATGCCACTATAGATGGATCTGGAGAGCCAAACTTCCCCTTAAAATAAAAATCTTCCTCTGGCAGATGTCGCAAGATGCTGTGCTGACTAGACAGGTTATGCGTGGTAGGAGATGGCCTGGTAATCCTTGTTGTTCCTTTTGTAACGAGATTGAGAGTTCGAGACATTTGTTTTTTACCTGCCCTGTGGCGAAATGTCTGTGGAGATCCGTTGGGATTGTGCTGGGTACTGATAGATGCCCCAGTAATTACTGGCAGTACTATGCGAGGTGCCATGCTTTTCTTCCTGGGGGAGAGAAATTTTATACGGTGGGCCTGGCAGCTGCCTGCTGGGCTATCTGGCTGGCCCGAAATCGAGCCACCTTTGAGAAGAAAATGATCAAAACTCCTTTTGAGATAGTCTTTTCCATGTGCTCTTTCTTGCTCTATTGGACAGGTCTGCAGCACGGAGAGGATGCTAAGAGGCTACGCACAGGCGCGGAGCAGATCAGGGCAGGGACCATGCAGATGATGAAGCTGTGCGAGGCGGCCAGGCAGCCGATCACCGGAGAGTGACCTTCTGGGCGATCCACTCCGAAGTCTGAAGCCTGCTGCACCTCGTTGCTTCGAGTAGCATGATATTTTGGTCTGGTAGTGTCAATTTGGTCCCCAGCAGATCGGTTTTGTAATAACTAGTCAGACTTTATGAATATTGGTGCTGCTCAGGTTTTCGCCCCATAGCACTCGTCACGATGTCGGGCGAGTGTGGTGGGTTTCCTGGTAGTGCTTGAACTCGCTTTTCCCCTTTCCCTTCTTTCTGAACATGTTTCTGGGACTGATGTATTTCCGTTCTATGCAATGGAAAGGGGTCGAAAAGCCCGGTTAAAAAAAACATTTAGATGACTCATCATTGTATCTAGATACAAATGGTTCATGAAAATCACTACCGAGTTGTGAGCTGTGGAAAAATCAAATCAAACCCTTCTTTTCACAATCAGAAAAAAAAAGTTACTTTAGCTCTCTTTTTTTATGCAGGCCACAAATCAACAAGAGAAACCAAAAGACATTGATCAGATTTTTTGTCGAAATGTATAAATAAATATTTTGGCAAAAATAAATATAAAAATAAATGAGCATGGTCACGATTAAGATAAGCAAACAAGTGTATGGTTGGTGAAGCAGTGCGACAAAATTCCTGATCAATGTCATCGTATTTATATGTGCGTTCACGATAAAGAAAACATTAATCACAAACCATGAAAGAAACTATAGTGTCCCTGCATACCTGAGGAGGACCTAACCAACAGGTTTCTGATATGTAATTATGCAAGTACTTGTCCAACAAATCGTTGAAATATATAAATAAATATTGTCACAAAAAGAAATACATAAATAAATAAACCTGGTTACGATTAAGATAGGCAAACTATGGTCTGGTGAAGCGGTGCGACTAAATTTCCCATCAACGTCATCATACCTTTATATGTGTGTGTTCATGATTTCAAAGAAAACATATATAAATCATAAACCATGAAAGAAACTATACTGCCCTTGCATACGTGAGGTGGACCTTGCTTGTGTAGTTGCGTACACCTGGCTAGTGGCATCGCACTGGAATTTGAAAACGACGAAGGAAAAAGGGTACCCTCTCAAAAAGGATTTCGGAAGCAAGAAAGTCTTTATCACCCCAACAAGAGGTAGGTCATTGGTTCAATCAACCTCCGTCACTGGATCTTAGTCTAGAAAGAAAAATATATGAGAACTACTACTAGCTAGCAAATTGAAAAAAAGTAATCTCAAGGGCACGAAAAATCCGTGGCACAAATACATATCAACGTCATCATCGGCCACCAAAAGGCAGCCATTAATTAGTGATCTAACCACGTACAAAAGGAGGGCGATGAGGTGGTGTTAGCTTAGTAGCCTCCTTCAATTTTCCCGCCTTTGCTTGACAGAACAGTTTACGGAGGGAGTAGGACTTCCCAACCGCACGAGAAAATTGGACAAACCAGACGTCTGGTTGAGCTACGAGGAGAAGAAGAAGCACCTAGAAAACGGAACCGGTTGAGCTAGCTAGTAGAGAGGAAACTAGTGACCATAGCATCTCACACACACATACATTAAGCACATCGTAATCGATACATACGTCTAGATCTTTAATTTTCTTCGACGAGCAATAGAAAACGACGAAGACTTATTAGACGAGTGCGTGCGGTGCCAGAGCACGGTCAAAATGCGGTGGTTCAGTTGGCCCTCTCCGAGGAACAATGGTTGACTACGCCACATGGGAGAGACGGAGAGAGCTACCGGAGAAGTTTCCAAGGGATCGGGTACTAGTCTAGCAGTAGTTTACGGTTTGGCAAAGCACATATCGTTGTATAAACCGTGCATCTATCCATGAACCTGCCTACCAGTACCAGATAGATGTACCCATGCATGTATCTAGGGTCTAGGCTGGCAATAGGATTGCGCAGCCGGTGGAAGAAAAGGGAGGCATCAAATCGTTGCCGCCGGGGAGTCCCTGTCCGGCCACGGGGAAACGAATCGCTATTTTCACTTTCACCACGGGGAAAAGGGGGTCACCTTTCGCTTTCACGTACACGCACGAGAGCAGATGGGGAAAGGACGTATGCCTGTAGAAGAAGCTAGCCCTGTATACTTGCATGTACATATATTCGTTTTGCAGAATATATGGTGCAGCTTAATCAGCTCGTACTATACAGTTTGTTGATCATTGATAGTAGTACCTGGCTAGCCCAACCTAATAATCATCTTGCTAGAATTAGCAATCGATCTAGTGGTGGATGCATGTAGTGCTGTATTATCATCGCGAAACATGGTGCAACCGTCAGCTGACTACACGATTGACCAACCGATCGTGGAGAAACATGCTCGCCCCCGACAAAACATGCCCTGCCCCGGCGCCCGGCCGGAACAATAATCTCACGGCACACACAAAGCTTATAATTTGCCTATAGTTAAACGTACTTCAGCCAACCACTTATAACTACCGAGTATGTTTTTCCACGGGAGGTAGCGAGAGAGAGAGAGAAAAATACGAGTCTTTTTAGAGCATGGTTAATAGTATAGCCAGCTGCTGGCTATAAGCCAGTGTCATGTCATATACAGCTTATCTTATAGCCAACATGTACAATAATAGATTAAAAGATTGTACTATTTTTTTATTATGTGACCCATCTTTCATTCTCACAAAGTGCCTAAGAGCACGTGCTAGAGCTGACTCTTCACGAAGAGCCCGCTTACCTTCTCTTTCCTCCAACTAAGCAGAAATATACTAGTTTATTTTTTATAGCCCGCCGACTCGGCTCTATTGTACTTGCTCTTACCAGACCGGCCGCCTGACCTAGATAGCTTGCCTGCTAAGATTTCACGGCGAAATGAAAGCCTGTTACAGGCCACCGGCCGGCCAGTCGATCGACCGGCGACTTGGCCCGAAGGAACTACGCCGGTCGCACGCGTGTTTCGGCCATGTGTTGGTACCTGGCGGTACGTGCCCGGCTGGCCCCAACCGACTCACGTGTACGCGCGCTCTGAAAAGCCCCGGCCGCGCTACACGTATACGCGCGTCCCGGTCAAAATCTGCTCCGCTTGCGTGCGTCGTCGCTAACCCAAAACCCAACCCAACCATCTGTTTCAATCTCCCCTGCCTCACCAAACAAACGATACAAAACCCGAACGAGTCCACCCCCTCCAACTCCAAAACGCAGCTTCGCTCCCTCATATTTGCATCGTTTCTTTCCTGCCTGCCTGCTCCTCTCCTGCTATCTACTCCTATCTCTAGAGTTTTATATTCCCCCGGCGCGGCCCGGCCGCCGAACCGGTTCAACGCGGTGCGCGTGCGTGTGCTGGACCCGGACGCCGGCCGCGAATATAAGCGCGCCAGGCCACGGCCTCAGGTCGGAGGACACTGCCCCGCCCTGCTCGCCACACAGCACACAACGCACAACGGCGGGAGAGAGATAACACAAACACCTACGCTCGCACACAGGCAAAGCTAGCAGAGCCGGCAGAGGGCGGCGCAGCGGTGATCACAGGGCGCGCCCGGGGCACGCACAAGCGAGGAAGGCACACCAACAATCCGAGGAGCACCTTCTTGCGCAATGAGATCAGGGGGCGCCACCGCCGTAATCTTGTCTCGCCGTCTCGGGGCCGTGTCGCTGCTGGTGCTGCTTCTGATCGCGGCGGCGGCGGAGGGGAGCAAGAGCGGGAGCGGCGACGGCAAGGCGCACAACTACGAGGAGGCGCTGCGGAAGAGCCTGCTCTACTTCGAGGCGCAGCGGTCGGGGCGGCTGCCGCACGGGCAGCGGGTACCGTGGCGCGACCACTCGGGCCTCACCGACGGCCTGGAGCAGGGGGTGGACCTGGTGGGCGGCTACTACGACGCCGGCGACCACGTCAAGTTCGGCCTGCCCATGGCCTTCACCGTCACCATGCTGTCATGGAGCATGATCGAGTACGGCGACGACGTCGCGGCGGCCGGCGAGCTCGCGCACGCGCTCGAGGCCATCAAGTGGGGCACCGACTACTTCATCAAGGCGCACACACAGCCCGACGAGCTATGGGCCGAGGTACGTAGCACTCCACGAGCCGACCGACGACGGCGATCATGCGTCACCTCCATCCATCCCCTAGCTATAGCTAGCTCATACTCCCTCCGTCCGAAAATACTTGTCATCAAAATGGACACAAAAGGATGTATCTAGAACTATAGTTCTAGATACATCCTAGTTCTAGATACATCCTTTTGTGTTCATTTTGATGACAAGTATTTTCGGACGGAGGGAGTAGCTGTGTTCAGATACGATCGATCATGACATGCATGAGATGAGACCGACCGGCTCCAAGCTAGCTGTTGCGCAAGCAAGCCAGTGATCGTTCCAAGAAAGAAAGAGAGAGACCAATTCAATTCAATTATGCACACCTAGCTACCTTGTTGCACTTTGATCAATTATACGTACATCTTTTCTTTAGAAATATCGATTATATGTGGTATTTTCTGGTTAGGGGAGAAAAGAAAAAGGTTCTTTCTGGTGAATAACAACAAGCGTGTTAGGTAGGCGGCCAGTTTGATTTGATGAACGTACGTACCAACGAACGGCAGCACTAAACTATTTTCTTCCATCCACACATGGCGTGCATATGTTTCAAAGCTTCGTCGGTCGTCGTCCATGATGCACCAGAGCCGTCGGATTAATCTCCTAGCTTTTTCTTGAACAGGTGGGAGACGGCGACACGGACCACTACTGCTGGCAGCGGCCGGAGGACATGACGACGTCGCGGCAGGCGTACAAGGTCGACCGCGACCACCCCGGCTCCGACGTCGCCGGCGAGACGGCGGCCGCCATGGCCGCCGCCTCCATGGTCTTCCGCAAGTCGAACCCGCACTACGCCCACCTCCTCCTGCACCACGCCCAGCAGGTACACACTCTAGATACAGACAGCGTACACGTTGACGTAGTGCATGCGAGGTCTGGCGTGGAAAAATGCAAGAAAAATATCGGTGCAAGTTTGGAGCACAGCGTAGTACCAGTCTGTCTGCGTACCGGATTTTGGAACATAGCGTACGAGTGTTGGTGGCGTTGGTCAAGGGGCGCCGGTCTTTTCATGGGTGGTGTGAGGTGTGTTCTTTTCTTGTGCCCTGTGCCGCACATGCCAAGTTGCCAACAGCTCGACGCCATCGACGTCGATCGATCGGGCGGGAAAATGGAGATTTTTCTCTTCTGTCGGCTCGGCTCGTTTCGTAGGGGCTGTCTGGCTGCCGTGTGGGGCCGGCGTGCAACCTCTATCTGGTGGACGGGGAACTTTCCATTTGCTGCCTCCGGGCATGATTAGGTGGCCAGTTCAATCCCATGTTGAACCAGCGGCTTAACTGGGAAATTATTAGGAAGCGGTCGGTCGTCGTGTCATCATGTGCTAATTGAACCGGTCCGTATTCACACTCACTGGCCTCGCTACCTACCTGCTGCTTTTCAAGTGTCAACTATAAAAATGCATCAATGAATGATAGATACATATGCAACCTTAATTATTCTTAGGGCTTTTTATTTTTTTATTTTTAAACTGATGATAGTGTATGCAATCTTACTGGTTGTTGGGTGTTCGTACGTGCACGTTGGCTGATGTTTGCTTTCGCTTTTGCGAACGTGCGTGCAGCTGTTCGAGTTCGCGGACGGGTACAGGGGCCAGTACGACAGCAGCATCGCGGAGGTGAAGAGCTACTACGCGTCGGTGAGCGGGTACAAGGACGAGCTGCTGTGGGCCGCCCTCTGGCTCCACCGCGCCACCGGCAAGGCCGCCTACCTCGACTACGTCGTCCACAACGCCCACGACTTCGGCGGCACCGGCTGGGCCATCACCGAGTTCAGCTGGGACGTCAAGTACGCCGGTGTCCAGATCCTCGCCGCAAGAGTAAGCCAGCATCTACTACGCACTATGGTTGGCACTGGCAGACAGTAGTCATCAGGTGAACGATCACTGACGAAAATGGCTCTCTTATTAATTTCAGCTGCTTCTGAGGGGAGAGCACACGGCGGAGCAGAAGAGGACGCTGGAGCGGTACCAGGCCAAGGCGGAGCACTACGTGTGCGCGTGCCTGGGCCGGAACGCGGCCGGCGGCGAGGACGCCAACGTGGAGCGGAGCCCGGGCGGGATGCTCTACATCCGGCAGTGGAACAACATGCAGTACGTGACCAACGCGGCGTTCCTGCTGTCCACCTACGCCGACTACCTGGCCGAGGCCGGCGTGGAGACGGTGACCTGCGCGGGCGGCGAGACGGCGGGCGCCGGCGAGGTGGCGGCGCTGGCCAGGGCGCAGGTGGACTACGTGCTGGGCACCAACCCCAGGGGCGTGAGCTACCTCGTGGGCTACGGCGCCAAGTACCCCGCCAGGGTGCACCACCGCGCCGCCTCTATCGTGCCGTACAAGCACAGCAAGCAGTTCATCGGGTGCTCGCAGGGGTTCGACCACTGGTACGGCCGCCGCAGCTCCAATCCCAACGTGCTCGTCGGCGCCATCGTCGGCGGGCCCGACCGGAGTGACAGGTTCCGGGACAACCGGGAGAACTACATGCAGACGGAGGCGTGCACCTACAACACCGCGCCCATGGTGGGGATGTTCGCCAAGCTCAACCGGATGGCGAGGGAGGAGAGGGAGCAGAGAGCTGCCACGGCGGCCGAGATGTAAATGGATTAGATAGGTTATAGGTCTCGAGGGGGGCTGTACAATTTTCCCCATTCTTTTGTTCATTTCTTCTCCTTCTTTGGAGGTTTCTTGATACACAGGAAGGATGGAGATGGGTGTAGTATATGAGGGGGAAAAAAGACTGGAGGCATTGACGTGCAAATGTAAATTCGCTGCCTGTACGTACGAGAAAAGAAAAATGAGAATTCAAGTTACATATCGGTGGTTGTAGGTTGCTTAATTGTCTATGCTTGGATGATCACTCGTCAACAAGTGTTTGCCAATTTCAATGGCAAAGGGTAGACCGATCAACAGCAAAGCACGAAAGAAGGCCCATAGCACCGCGATATAATTCCCTTTTTTTTTTCTGAAAATCTACATGTAGGTAGAGCACTCAAACATGGCCATTGCAAAATAAAGAGTTTCTATTAAGAAATGTTCTAAATTTTGTTTTATTGTTCACCCGAATGCATGTGAGCTCAAGAGCAGAATTGAATTTCCAACGATACATCCCCTTCACAAATTGACCAGTTTTTTTCATAGTTCCCTATACAATCATTCGAGATTCTAGTCAGGGTCTGCTATCTTTAATCACTAAAATTTGAATCAGGGAACACATTAACTGATGCCCATAGGACAGCAAGAGAAAACCTAGGAAATTGAAATCCAACGATGAAGCAATTACACAAGGTGGCCAGAAGAACACAAACGATATGAACAAGAATGCTCAAGATTTCTCGTGGCTAATCGAAGAATCACGATCCAGATCCCTTGCATACAACACCAACAAATCACCTCTAATTAAAAACATGGGTCTCATGAGGTCAAAAAGAATGGAAGAAATATAATACACCAATGGGTGAAAATGATACATTGCCAGTTTGATGGAAGACTTACAAGTTACAACAACAGAGTTCAGAACCAAGATCAACTGATCTGTGGCAACAAAATCTCACGGGCCCAGAGAGCATCAGACTGATCAATATAGCAAAATGATCGCGAAACAACCACCGTAGATAACCTACATATTTCTATAAACAACTGAGGTCCTCTGGATACACACCATTCATGCGATCTCTCGCCAGCTCTCTATTCTTCATTCCAATTTGTTTCCCAATCACTATCAGGAGGGAGTGAGAGCATTCCATGAAAAATATGATTCTCACATATGCCAATCAACATGCTTAGTATTTCGGTGGTGCAGGTGGCAACCGGTTGGGTGTGCGTCGGCTGCCTGAATTGGCACCGTTGGCATCCCCATTTTCATACCGCCGACCACGACTGTCAGCACTTCTCGATCTTGACTCGTTCTGTGAACTGGATCGGGCGGCAGAGCCATTTGCTGCAGCACTGAAGGCAGACCTCCAGTCCTCACCGGACTGGCTAGGGCTCTGTGGGCCACTCTCTGCAAGTGATGTTTCACTCGTCAGGGTTAAGGTTTGATTTGTGCACCAGGAAAGCAGAATAAAATGGAAAAGATTACACCACCCACCATTAGATCGCAGGGGTATTACTAATATCTGTAGCCATATTTCAGAATAAAAGGTGCATGTAAATTCAATGACATATTCTCTCCTTTGCCTTCATTTATTTTCACCCTCTCCTACATATTCTATCTCCTTTATTTTATCTCTAGTGCCCAAGATAATTAATATCATGGGTAGTATGGTTATATCCCTTTAGATGCATATTTTATCTTGCTCGGTCGTTGATAGCTACTAATACAAAATAAAATACAATCAAGTACCGAGTATTTTTAAACCAAGGAAAGAATGTTTAGCAACTCAAACTAGGGTGCTCACAAGTGGTGACCACAAGCTCCTGAACCTAACGCAAGCAAGTACTTCACCTAGTGTGAAACGCTATACTGTAGTGTTCCAGGTTTGTTTGCAAATAGAACAGGTCTGAAATTTTTTGCAGACGCTACGCGAAACAAGTGAAAGGTGCACACACACACACACCAAAGAAACTCATTTCTGCCAAGTTGGTACCAAAAATTCAAACATCATTGATCATTGTAAGTAGCCTTCAAGAAGTGCTTGTCCAGGTGGCAGTGATATGAACAACCATCAGCTAATCAGAAAATTGGCATACAGTATAAAGAAATTAAGAACATAATTGATTTTTGCTTGGAACAAGTAACCAATGCGGAGGAATTACTTTGAGGGAAATTTTAATGCTTAACTTCTACAAAATTGTTAGTAAGTTCTAGATATCATTTGCATCAACCGATATTGAGGTTTCGGCTGGCTGCTGATACTGAGTATGAAACAGATAATTGAAATAGCACGCTTACCCGGACCAGAAGTATCATCAGAATATGATGCAACTGCAGCTCTGTTATCATGGACACTGAGCTGACGAGTAAGTTTTGACAGAAGAGTCGACTGTTTTTGGGCCTTTTCCCGTCTGCGTTTAGCATTGTGGTCCTCTTGGAGAAGTTCTTCAATCCTTGCATTGCTTTGTGAACTGAAACCGAAAATTGAGACAAAGTTAACAACACTGCAACGCATTATACAAAGATACTTAAATAGAGTGACCATGGAACAGGCACACACTTTTTCAACATTTCTAAAAAGTTAAGAAATGAATAGCAAAAACCAGATGAGCTATACTTGGGTTGGTGAATATTAGGTGTAGGCGTGCGACTGTGTAAAGTGATCGGAGCCAGAACTGTGTGAATCAATTGGATCGGGGCATATCACTTTGTAAATAGGATGCAACATTTTAGTCGTGAAGCATTTCCCAGTATAAAATACACCTCATAAAAGTAACATAATTAGAAGGAAAATAAATATTATTAAGCTATTCAAAATGAACCTGCACATTAGTAGCAAGGACCCATAAGGCCATAACTACGAGTTAAACTAGGGTTTAGGTACAAGTACACAAAAACATTGTGGTTCTTCCAACTGGGTGGTCCATTTTTCAGTCAATTGGGTAAAAGAAAGAGGATACTGATGAAGGGACAAGTGGACACGGGACCAGGGTATCAAATTTGTTTCAGAACAAAGAGAGAATCCAACCTTATTGAGCTGTACAGCTGGTTTAGCATATCTTCCTTTGCTTTCTCCACTTGGCAAAGCACAATAGCCTGATCAATTGATCATGCATAAGATAATGAATGCCACATTTGACAATGTTAAAATAAATGACAGGGACAAATATACCTTTGGAACATTTGCTGCCAGGCTGTTCAACACAGCCTCAACATAACCGCGAACTTCTTGAGACATCCATCGGAGTTCTTCTTCAGGATCAGCAGGCCTCCGGGCCATCGTATCCTTGAGAGAAAAGGTGTAATCACGTGTCATTGAATTGTAGAACAAAGCAACAGCAAGAGGTGAGCTTTTGTTTGATAAGATCACACATTGAAACGAGAAACATGCTAACTCAAAATAAGCATGAGCACAAGACAGAGTTCACAGAAAATAAGCTAAGGCAACTAACTCTTGAAAGTAAGTTATAAAGCTTAACAGTGGATACTGGAAAAGGACACAACTCAAACATAGTGTGGAGCTTACAAGAGATCCATCTGAATGGCTTTGTCTCATGGAACCGCCCTCGGGAGTATTTGAACTCTTGACAGACCCACCTTTGCTCTGAATAATACCTTTTATCTTCTTCACCCATTCAATCTTGTCAGCCATACTCTCAGCCTTCAATACAACGGCACTATGAGCTGCAACATGAAATAAACATTAATGCGGTAGAGTCAGAGTAAACCTTGACATAGTAGGTTTAGAGGCAGCAACCTTTCAGCACAGTTTTGTAGGCAACCCTGTTAGTAATCTTAAATACGAGACTTGGGCCTTTCTCTGGCCCATTCGCCTTCTTTGAATCCTTAGAAGTTTTAGAAAGCTCTTCCTCCTCTATCTCTTCCAGGTTACATTCCTGAATCACACGACATAATGTTACTACAAAGTTTATATGAGAGCTTCCATAGTTGTAGACATGATATTTGTAAGTTCAAATATCTTTTTAATAAAAGTTTAAAAAACTGGAACTATCCACGATGACTCGGAAAACATTTACTGTGTCTATTACAACCAAGAATGGTAAAGTAATGCATCACAGATTACTCAATGTCAAGTAGAACAAAATGAACATGGTAAAATATATAATCAAGCACACCTCTAAGACAATGACGCCTCGAAAATGTCTCTCCTCTTGTTTCTTGGTGTAGCCAAGCTGGACAGGGAAAGTTCAAAGTAAATGACACCAACCACCTCAAATATTAAAAAATCAGCAGAAAATGTCAAGTATAGTATCAAAAGATTGCATTCAGAACAGTTGAGACTAGTGGGCATCAGAACAGATTTATTTACCTTTCCACTCTTCTCATTTAGGACAAACCACCTTTTGCTCCATTCATTGTTTTTTGCACTCTTTTTCAATAGGTAACCTAAAGGGAAAAGAAAACATATGCTTGTGTATCAATAAATCAAGCCCAGATTACTGGGAAAGAAATCATCAAAACCATGTAATTTGTTGCATCCTTATGCATGCATTGTATACAAGACAATGGAAAATTATGTCAGAGTAAGCATGGAATTAACAAGCAGCCAAAAAGGTTGATTCTTATCAGAAGGCTTATTTCATTTTACTAGATAAAAAATGGCATGGGAGCTACGTCAGATAAATATCTGTGACTTCCAGTTTTAATCATAGTCACATATAAGCAAATTGTTATGAGAAAAGCTGAAGTTGAGCCAAACTACGGTGCAGTATTATACCTGCAGTTATTTCACCACCAGGACCAGCAACCTGCAGATTAGGTCCCTCTTTGGTATCTTTATCTTGCTGATTGGATTTGTCTTTTGACGACTTAGCTTGCTCAGAACCCTAATATGAAATACAACCAATGTAAAGTTATAAACAGCCAGACCAACACAAATATAGGGTGATCAATCTGCATACAGTTTTGTAGGTATGCAGATTCATGCAAGCAAAGACACAGAAGTATACCTTGTTCATCATGGCTTGCTCAGCATCTTGTGCTTTCTTAGATGATTTAGTTTTCACCTCATCCTCACGGCGCTGCCTTTCCATTCTGTGAATATCATGCCAAGCAAAAAGATTAAAACTTAACTATGTGAATATGATCATGAAAGCTCTGAAAGGGCAGCTAAACTTATAGACTGCTTATAGAGTTATAGTACGACAGATCATTACAAGTGAGATCAATCTTTTTAATGTAGAAGTTAAAAAATGAAATGGTACACTTTATTGTGTCGCTTTGTAAGGAAAAAGATTCAGCATTTTTGCAGTCTAATTTAGGTTGCTAGTGCTATCTCTATTTGTCACTAATATGATCTAAGTCTAACGTTAGCTTTCTCTGGTTTAAAAAATTGAGCTAAGAATCTTAAAAACTTCCCTTACCAATTTACCAATAACAGGAAAACAGAAGTAGGAGAAACAGATTACTTGCCAAAGTTATATTTAGGTTGATCAAATAAAATGAAACCAATTACCAACATACTCCCTCCGTTTCTAAATATAAGGCTTTCTAGAGATTTCAATAGAAACTACATACGGATGTATATCGACACATTCTAGAGCATAGATTCATTGATTTTGCTCCATATGTAGTCCGTAATGAAATCTCTAAAGTGTCTTAAATTTAAGAACGGAGGGAGTATTTGTTAAGGCCCCAGTTAACCTTACCTTCTTTGTACTAAACGGATGAAATGTTGTGGGGGGACAAAGGCACGCTCCATATCAACAAGCGCAACCACCATCTTTTTTGCATCACTTTTGAATGTATCCAACGCATTAGATGCAATTGTAATGATCTTGCCAAAAGAAATGGTGGAATGTTGTGATCAGAACTAATAATGAGTAAGATTTATGTATTCAAACAGTAAAAGAGGGAGTAAGTTGATACCTCGCGTTTGAACGGAGGATATCTTCCGAGCCCTGGCGTGCCATTTGCAGTGGCATTTACTATGTCTAACAATACACGGTGTACCTAGTTTAAGAAAACTGACATATCAGAAGCTACATAGGCAGTACCTACCAATGCAAAATATACCTATTAGGCTGAGCAAGCCTATGTTTGTATTCAAGCTTGGAGCTTGCCTCCTTAACGTGACTCTAAACACACAAACACATGGGTACATTATGGGCTTGAGCTCCGCTTGATAAGGCTTGAATATATATAGTGTCCATTTGAGCCTAGCTCGACCCCATTCTATAATCTTAACTGCTTAAGGTAATTACAAATGTCTGAGCCCAAGTGTTTTGCTATTTGGATAGTTTTAATACTAGTGTAGTGACAAACATAATAACTGTACACAAACAGTTGCATATTTGAGCAAGGAGCATTTTACAGATAAAACATAATACTGAATATTAGCAGGGTACAAATAGTTCATCAAGAAAACTATATTGTTCTTCATCCAAAGGTGTAACATATGTCTAAGCCAAGACATACCTCTTCAACACATAGTCGTGATGGCTCCTTTGCCATTTCAAGCACTCCTTTAATCAAGGATTTTAAACCTTTCTCCGGGGATATCAAATATGGTTGATAACCATCAGCTTCCAAGACAATCTAGAATATGAAGAGAATGATGTCCATTGTTGGCCAATATAGTATTCCACTCTAGTATTAATATAAAAGAGCTTTTAGATTTACCCTTTTGACGTTGTTCAGATCAAAATGCCTGTCCAATGGAAGCTGTTTGATCCTATCTGGAAACTTGCCCTCGAAACTTGCAACAATTTTCCAACCAGACCCCTATTGATTGAGAAACGTATAATGATATTGTAATCAGTACTTTACTTGACAAGTATTTCCTCCGTCCGGAATTACGTGACGCTTAAACGGATGTAGATACATCCGCTTGAGCGTCAAGTAATTCTGGGCGGAGGGAGTGCTGGATTAGGTATAGACAACGACCATAACTCAAGCTTATTACTAACCTCACCAGAAGTAACATGAGCGAGAAACTTATCTTCAAATTCTCGGCACAGCTCCAAAGCAACAGCCCTGGTTCCTTCCGGACTTTGTACCATCGATTCCCCAAGCCTTGCAAGTTCATCTTTCACTACCTGAGACTTGCCCTGAAGCCTGAGAAATAGAGCAAGGGTACAGGTATTTGCAAAATTAAACACCAGAAATCACAATCAGGTTATTTTTTATATATAAAAGACAAAAGACAAGAAATATCCATGTTTCATGGTGCACTGATGATCAATTAGATTCATAAATAGAATGGATGGTTAGTTGATCAGAATAGTTTAGTGATCATAGCAAATTTCTGTAAGGAGTTTGAAAGATGGTATACTTTAACATTTCAGCTTCAACATATAGATCATGATGCTTACCCAGACAACAAGTTAGGTAGCCGCACTTTCATCCGCTTACGTATCTGCTTAGCAATGGTATCAACAAGAGCAATTCTTCCCAGCTTATTCTGAGGAGCAGTGGTTAAGATTGATTTAAGGCTTTCCGCCTCAGCTCGCCAGGCTGTTTCCAGTGAATTCTCAGACCCAACTGACCCTGATTGAGCTGACGCAATTGCAACAGATTGCCCTATTAAAGCAACCCATTCAATTTCAGCTGCTGTGTGTGGGCCTTTATTAGACAAAATGGCCTGAACACATGCAACTGTTTTTGCATCTGATGCGGCTTGATCGATTTTACTCAAGACACCTATTGTTCTGGTTCCTACAAGGACAAGAAAAAACATCAGTTGCTATGAAGAGAGTGACTGTGCTTTTCTGGAGGATGTATGATCAGATTCAAATGCCAGACCCTCTGGATCAATATCCCTCGCCAGTTTAAGAGCCCGGGATGATGCAACCTCAGGGGCTTGCATTGCTGGTATCACAACAATCAATATTGCATCATTGTGGCCAGCAAACTCATTAATCTGAAATGTTAACAACAGTATGTTAACATGAGATTATAGAAACATGATACACAACATTGCAGTTTTACTGCGTCTCTTCCACGCTGTAAGCGGATGGGGAGGGGGAATGGGTAGCATAGTTACGCCAGGCAGTAAGTGATTCTCAGTTCAAATGCATAACATGCTGTCACTGATCTGATGTTCCAGCCATTCCTATACGTTAAATATTATTCCAGTTTATATTGGTTAAGTTGATGTACAATGACACAATCATATTTTAACCACAAGGATTATGAATATTCAAAAGTTTGGTCAGGCGTTGCTTACTACTTGAGGGGTAAGATAAAAATATTGTGTGAGCAGTACTCACTGTTGAATCATCGATAACTCGTTGGTCTATGCCAGGTAAATCAATCAACTTTAGTGGAGGAGCTGGAAAAACAAAGAGAGGTACAGTGAGAAATCATTTGCAAAGGAAAGATAATGAATTAATGTCTAGCATGTAGCAAAACTCTCAGATATTGAGCTGGTATTTCCGAATCAGATTAATTACATTGAGCTGGTATTCCGAATCGGACTAATTGCATCATTGGAAAATTAAGAGAGTCCACTTTTGAGTAACTAGTAATAACCACACTAGAACACGCTAGATTTGAGTACTAATTGGCACCTTCCACAATCTTAAGGTCTTACCACTTCAGCTTTAAATGGCACATACAACTTAAGCTATCAATACCAAACTATGGAAACAGTTTGGAAACTTGCTCAAACATACCATACCCTCAGGAATGCCTGACTATACAGCTTGCTACTACTAGATTAGCAACATTGCCCAAACTGGCAAACTACTAGAGTAAACATGTGCGATCCAGCAACAAACCTGTGCTTGTCCGCAGCTTGAGGTAAATCTCATCAGTCCTGCTCCTCCCGGGTCCGGTGGCCTTGCTAAGCCTATCCTGCAGCGAATGCCGGAGCGCACCTGCAGGCCAACGCAACCACAATGTCACCAAACTGAGTGCACCGACCAACCGCGTACATTGCCAGATCTGGCTTGCCAGGGGGAGATCTCACTCACTCGAAGAAACCTGCTGCGACTTGCTGTCGATCTGCAGGACTATGGACTTGGTGCTGAGCCCCGGATCCCTCTGCAGGTCGACAACTATGGGCGCCCGCGTGGCCCCGTTCTCCCCCGTCGGCTGCAGCACACCAGCCACCACTACTCAGCACAAACGAACGCCTGAAGCGGCGGAGGACAGCGAGAGCTAGAGACGAGGCACTCACCAGCACGGGGTGGCCGATGAGGGAGTTGAGCACGGCCGACTTGCCGGACCCCTGCACGGAACAAAACCGGATCGCGTCAGATCGGGGCGCGGGCGGGAGAGAGGGCTCTGGGGCGGCGGCACTTACGACGTTGCCGAGGGCGACGGCGTTGAGGAAGGTGGAGGGGCGGCGCGGGGCGGCGTCGTCGGAGGGGTCGTCGTCGGCGAGGAGCGAGGCGGCCTGGCGCATGGACTCGGAGAGCTCGACGAGCTCGACGATGGCGTCCATGGCCGACGACGACATGGGCGCAGGGATCTCGAGGGGCTGGTCGGGGAGATCTCGGGAGGTGGGGTGGGGTGGGGAGCTGCTGCTGTTGCGAGGAAATTGGAGGCGGACTCCTGCAAACAGTTGGAATCCGCCGGGGGGTGTAGAGGGGGGCTGGGAACGGGAATGGGATTTGACACGCGCACCGGGGAGGGGAGGGGAGGGGGAGTCGTTGCGCACTTGCAGTTGCGCCCCTGCTTTTCAAGTGACGGGACCACCCACCAGTGAGGAGCGGTGCGGTGGGGGGTGGGACGTTTTGCTCGTTCCGGCGCGTCGGTCGGGTTTGGTTGCAGTCTGGCTCGGGAGTGGAGCTCGGCTCTAGGCGGAAACGGGCTGGGGTACGTTTGAGCCTGCTGCGTGTTTTTTTTTTCAGTTCGGGAGCTTTATTAATTATTACTCACAATCTGAATTAAATACCGGTGAATCTGAAGAGGAAATTGTGTGTTTAATTAAACATCCTTCTAATGTGACTAATAAATGTGTATGTGCAATGCTCTTGATATTAGATAGTATATTAACTGCATGTTTTTTAAGAAATTTTCTATCTATTCATCAATCATGCCGGTACAGAGAACACCGGAGGTAAAAAAAATTACAACCAGGTCCATGGACGAACTAGCGACGACTACAAGCACTGGAGACACATGAAGGAAATATGCCCTAGAGGCAATAATAAAGTTATTATTTATTTCCTTATATCATGATAAATGTTTATTATTCATGCTAGAACTGTATTAACCGGAAACATAATACATGTGTGAATACATAGACAAACATAGTGTCACTAGTATGCCTCTACTTGACTAGCTCGTTTATCAAAGATGGTTATGTTTCCTAGCCATGGACAAAAGAGTTGTCATTTGATTAACGGGATCACATCATTGGGAGAATGATGTGATTGACTTGACCCATTCCGTTAGCTTATCACTTGATCATTTAGTATGTTGCTATTGCTTTCTTCATGACTTATACATGTTCCTATGACTATGAGATTATGCAACTCCCGTTTACCGGAGGAACACTTTGTGTGCTACCAAACGTCACAACGTAACTGGGTGATTATAAAGGAGCTCTACAGGTGTCTCCGAACGTACATGTTGGGTTGGCGTATTTCGAGATTAGGATTTGTCACTCCGATTGTCGGAGAGGTATCCCTGGGCCCTCTCGGTAATGCACAACACTATAAGCCTTGCAAGCAATGTGACTAATGAGTTAGTTGCGAGATGATGTATTACGTAACGAGTAAAGAGACTTGCCGGTAACGAGATTGAACTAGGTATTGGATACCGACGATCGAATCTCGGGCAAGTAACATGCCGATGACAAAGGGAACAACGTATGTTGTTATGCGGTTTGACCGATAAAGATCTTCGTAGAATATGTGGGAGCCAATATGATCATCCAGGTTCCGCTATTGGTTATTGACCGAGAATAGTTCTAGGTCATGTCTACATAGTTCTCGAACCCGTAGGGTCCACACGATTCACGTTACGATGATAGTTTTATTATGAGTTTATATGTTTTGATGTACCGAAGGTTGTTCGGAGTCCCGGATGTGATCCTGGACATGACGAGGAGTCTCGAAATGGTCGAGACATAAAGATTGATATATTGGAAGTCTATATTTGGATATCGGAATCATTCCGGGAGAAACCGGGATTTTTCCCGAGTACCGGGGGGTTACCGGAACCCCCCCCCCGGGGGGGGGGGGGGGGGGGGGGGGGGTTATTGGGCCTACATGGGCCATGAAGGAGAAGAGGAGGGCCGGCCAGGGCAGGCCGCGCGCCCCCTTCCCCCCTAGTCCGAATAGGACAAGGAAGGGGGGGCGGCGCCCCCCTTTCCTCTTTTCCCTCCCCCCTTTCCTTCTCCACCAAGGCAAGAGGGGGGAGTCCTACTCCCGGTGGGAGTAGGACTCCTCCAGGTGCACCCCTAAGGGGCCGGCCGCACCTCCCCCCTCCCTCCTTTATATACGGGGGCAGGGGGGCACCTCTAGACACAAGTTGATCTTCATGATCGTCCTTAGCCGTGTGCGGTGCCCCCCTCCACCATAGTCCATCTCGATAATATCGTAGCGGTGCTTAGGCGAAGCCCTGCGGCGGTAGAACATCAAGATCATCATCACGCCATCGTGCTGACGGAACTCTCCCTCGACACTTGGCTGGATCAGAGTTCGAGGGACATCATCGAGCTGAACGTGTGCTAGAACTCGGAGGTGTCGTAGTTTCGGTGCTTGATCGGTCGGGCCATGAAGACGTACGACTACATCAACCGCGTTATGCTAACGCTTCCGCTTATGGTCTACAAGGGTATGTAGACAACACTCTCCCCTCTCGTTGCTATGCATCACCATGATCTTGCGTGTGCGTAGGAATTTTTTTGAAATTACTACGTTCCCCAACAGTGGCATCCGAGCCTGGTTTTATGCGTAGATGGCATATGCACGAGTAGAACACAAGTGATTTGTGGGCGATATAAGTCATACTGCTTACCAGCATGTCATACTTTGGTTCGGCGGTATTGTTGGATGAAGCGGCCCGGACCGACATTACGCGTACGCTTACGCGAGACTGGTTCTACTGACATGCTTTGCTCACAGGTGGCTGGCGGGTGTCAGTTTCTCCAACTTTAGTTGAACCGAGTGTGGCTACGCCCGGTCCTTGCGAAGGTTAAAACAGCACCAACTTGACAAACTATCGTTGTGGTTTTTATGCGTAGGTAAGAACGGTTCTTGCTAAGCCCGTAGCAGCCACATAAAACTTGCAACAACAAAGTAGAGGATGTCTAACTTGTTTTTGCAGGGCATGTTGTGATGTGATATGGTCAAGACGTGATGATATATTTTATTGTATGAGATGATCATGTTTTGTAACCAAAGTTATCGGCAACTGGCAGGAGCCATATGGTTGTCGCTTTATTGTATGAAATGCAAATGCCCTGTAATTGCTTTACTTTATCACTAAGTTGTAGCGATAGTCGTAGAAGCAATAGACGGCGTAAACGACAATGATGCTACGATGGAGATCAAGGTGTCGCGCCGGTGACGATGGTGATCATGGAGGTGCTTCGGAGATGGAGATCACAAGCACAAGATGATGATGGCCATATCATATCACTTATATTGATTGCATGTGATGTTTATCCTTTATGCATCTTATCTTGCTTTGATTGACAGTAGCATTTTAAGATGATCTCTCACTAAAATTATCAAGAAGTGTTCTCCCTGAGTATGCACCGTTGCGAAAGTTCTTCGTGCTGAGACACCACGTGATGATTGGGTGTGATAGGCTCTATGTTCAAATACAAGGGGTGCAAAACAGTTGCACACGCGGAATACTCAGGTTAAACTTGACAAGCCTAGCATATAACAGATATGGCCTCGGAACACAGAGACCAAAAGATCGAGCATGAATCATATAGTAGATATGATCAACATATTGATGTTCACCGTTGAAACTACTCCATCTCACGCGATGATCGGACATGGTGTAGTTGATATGGATCACGTAATCACTTAGAGGATTAGAGGGATGTCTATCTAAGTGAGAGTTCTTAAGTAATATGATTAATTGAACTTAAATTTATCATGAACTTGGTCCTGGTAGTATTTTGCAAATTATGTTGTAGATCAATAGCTCGCGTTGTTGCTTTCATATGTTTGTTTTGATATGTTCCTAGAGAAAATTGTGTTGAAAGATGTTGGTAGCAATGATGCGGATTGGATCCGTGATCTGAGGTTTATCCTCATTGCTGCACAGAAGAATTATGTCCTTAATGCACCACTAGGTGACAGACATATTGCAGGAGTAGATGTAGACGTTATGAACGTTTGGCTAGCTCAATATGATGACTACTTGATAGTTTAGTGCACCATGCTTAACGGCTTAGAATTGAGACTTCAAAGACGTTTTGAACGTCATGGACCATATGAGATGTTCCAGGAATTGAAGTTAATATTTCCAGCAAATACCCGAGTTGAGAGATATGAAGTCTCCAACAAGTTCTATAGCTAAAAGATGGAGGAGAATCGCTCAACTAGTGAGCATGTGCTCAGATTGTCTGGGTACTACAATCGCTTCAATCAAGTGGGAGTTAATCTTCCAGATAAAATAGTGATTGATAGAGTTCTCTAGTCACCATCACCAAGTTAGTAGAACTTTGTGATGAACTACAGTATGCAAGGGATGACGAAAATGATTCCCGAGCTCTTCGTGATGTTGAAATCGACGAAGGTAGAAATCAAGAAAGAGCATCATGTGTTGATGGTTGACAAGATCACTAGTTTCAAGAAAAGGGCAAAGGGAAAGAAAGGGAACTTCAAGTAGAATGACAAGCAAGTTGTCAGTCCTGCGAAGAAGCCCAAAGCTGGACCAAAGCCTGAAACTGGGTGATTATACTGCAAAGGAAATGATCACTAGAAGCGGAAATGCCCTGAATATTTGGTGGATAAGAAGGATGGCAAAGTGAACAAGGGTATATTTGATATACATGTTATTGATGTGTACTTTACTAGTGTTTATAGTAGCTCCTGAGTATTTGATACTTGTTCGGTTGCTAAATATTAGTAACTCGAAACAGGAGTTACAGAATAAACAGAGACTAGTTGAAGGGGAAGTGACGATGAGTGTTGGAAGTGATTCCAAGATTGATATGATCATCATCGCACACTCCCTATACTTTCGGGATTAGTGTTAAACTTAAATAAATGTTATTTGGCGTTTGCGTTGAGCATGAATATGATTTGATCATGTTTATTGCGATACGGTTATTCATTTAAAGTCAAAGAATAATTGTTGTTCTGTTTACATGAATAAAACCTTCGATGGTCATACACCCAATGAAAAAAGTTTGTTGGATCTCGATCGTAGTAATACACATATTCATAATATTGATGCCAAAAGATGCAAGGTTGATAATGATAGTTCAACTTATTTGTGGCACTGCCGTTTGGGTCATATCGGTGTAAGGCGCAAGAAGAAACTTCATAAAGATGGATTTTTGGAATCACTTGGTCATGAATCATTTGATGCTTGTGAACCGTGCTTTTTGGGCAAGATGACTAAAACTCCGTTCTCCGGAACAATGGAATGAGCTAGTGACTTATTGGAAATAATACATACCGATGTATGCAATCCAATGAGTGTTAAGGCTTGCGGCATGTATCGTTATTTTCTGACCTTCACAGATGATTTGAGCAGATATGGGTATATCTACTTGATAAAACATAAGTCTGAAACATTTGAAAAGTTCAAACAATTTCAGAGTGAAGTGGAAAATCATCGTAAAAAGAAAATAAAGTTTCTATGATCTGATCGTGGAGAAGAATATTTGAGTTATGAGTTTGGTCTTCAATTAAAACAATGTGGAACAGTTTCACAAACTCATGCCACCTGGAACACCACAGCTTAATGGTGTGTCCGAATGTCATAACCGTACTTTATTGGATATAGTGCGATCTATGATGTCTCTTATCGATTTACCACTATCATTTTGGGGTTATGCATTAGAGACAACTGCATTCACTTTAAATAGGGCACCATCAAAATCCGTTGAGACGACGCCTTATGAATTATGGTTTGGCAAGAAACCAAAGTTGTCATTTCTTAAAGTTTGGGGCTGCGATGCTTATGTGAAAAAGTTTCAACCTGATAAGCTCGAACCCAAATCGGAGAAATGCGTCTTCATAGAATACCCAAAGGTAACTATTGGGTACACCTTCTATCACAGATCCGAAGGCAAGTTATTCGTTGCTGAGATGGATCCTTTCTAGAGAAGGAGTTTCTCTCGAAAGAAGTGAGTGGGAGGAAAGTAGAACTTGATGAGGTAATTGTACCTTCTCCTGAATTGGAAAGTAGTTCACCACAGAAATCAGTTCTAGTGATTCCTACACCAATTAGTGAGGAAGCTAATGATGATGATCATGAAACTTCAGATCAAGTTACTACAAAACCTCGTAGGTCTTCCAGAGAAAGATCCGCACCAGAGTGGTACGGTAATCCTGTTCTGGAAGTCATGTTACTAGACCATGATGAACCTACGGACTATGAGGAAGCGATGATGAGCCCAGATTCCGTGAAATGGCTTGTGGCCATAAAATCTGAGATGGGATCCATGTATGAGAACAAAGTATGGACTTTGATTGACTTGCTCGATGATCAGCAAGCCATGTTAAATAAATGGATCTTCAAGAGGAATACGGACACTGATAGTAGTGTTACTATCTACTAAGCTCGACTTGTTGCGAAAGGTTTTCGAAAAGTTCAAGGTGTTGAATATGATGAGATTTTCTCACTCGTATCGATGCTTAAGTCTGTCCGAATCATGTTAGCAATTGCCACATTTTATGAAATCTGGCAAATGGATGTCAAAACTGCATTCCTCAATGGATTATTTAAAGAAGAGTTGTATATGATGCAACCAGAAGGTTTTGTCAATCCTAAAGGTGCTAACAAAATGTGCAAGCTCCAGTGATCCATCAATGGACTGGTGCAAGCATCTCGGAGTTGGAATACATGCTTTGATGAGTTGATCAAAGCATGTGGTTTTATACAGACTTTTGGAAAGGCCTGTATTTACAAGAAAGTGAGTGGGAGCTCTGTAGCATTTCTGATATTATATGTGTAAGACATATTGTTGATCGGAAATGATGTAGAATTTTTCTGTAAAGCATAAAGGAGTGTTTGAAAAGGGGTTTTCAAAGAAAGACCTCAGTAAGGCTACTTACATATTGAGCATCAAGATCTATTGAGATAGATCAAGACGCTTGATAAGATTTTCAATAAGTACATACCTTGACAAGATTTGAAGCAGTTCAAAATGGAACAGTCAAAGAAAGAGTTCTTGCCTGTGTTGCAAAGGTATGAAATTGAGTAAGACTCAAATCCCGACCACGGCAGAAAATAGAAAGAGAATGAAAGTCATTCCCTATGCACTCGGTCATAGGTTCTATAAAAGTATGACATGCTATGGACCAGACCTATTGTATACTCTGCCCTGGTTTGGCAAGGGAGTACAATAGTGATCTAATAGTAGATCACTGGGCAACGGTCAAGAATATCCTTAGTGAGGACTAAGGAGATGTTTCTCGATTATGGAGGTGATAAAAGAGCTCGTCGTAAAAGTTACATCGGTGCAAACTTTTACACTGATCCAGATTACTCTAAGTCGCAATCTGGATACATATTGAAAGTGGGAGCAATTAGCTAGAGTAGCTCCGTGCAGAGCATTGTAGACATAGAATATTTGCAAAATACATACGGCTCTGTATGTGACAGACCCGTTGACTAAACATCTCCCACGAGCAAAACATGATCATACCTTAGTACTCTTTGAGTGTTAATCACATAGCAATGTGAACTAGATTGTTGACTCTAGTAAACCCTTTGGGTGTTGGTCACATGACGATGTGAACTATGGGTGTTAATCATATACAGATATGAATATTGGTGTTAAATCACATGATGATGTGAACTAGATTATTGACTCTAGTGCAAGTGGGAGACTGAAGGAAATATGCCCTAGAGGCAATAATAAAGTTATTATTTATTTCCTTATATCATGATAAATGTTTATTATTCATGCTAGAACTGTATTAACCGGAAACATAATACATGTGTGAATACATAGACAAACATAGTGTCACTAGTATGCCTCTACTTGACTAGCTCGTTTATCAAAGATGGTTATGTTTCCTAGCCATGGACAAAAGAGTTGTCATTTGATTAACGGGATCACATCATTGGGAGAATGATGTGATTGACTTGACCCATTCCGTTAGCTTATCACTTGATCATTTAGTATGTTGCTATTGCTTTCTTCATGACTTATACATGTTCCTATGACTATGAGATTATGCAACTCCCGTTTACCGGAGGAACACTTTGTGTGCTACCAAACGTCACAACGTAACTGGGTGATTATAAAGGAGCTCTACAGGTGTCTCCGAACGTACATGTTGGGTTGGCGTATTTCGAGATTAGGATTTGTCACTCCGATTGTCGGAGAGGTATCCCTGGGCCCTCTCGGTAATGCACATCACTATAAGCCTTGCAAGCAATGTGACTAATGAGTTAGTTGCGAGATGATGTATTACGTAACGAGTAAAGAGACTTGCCGGTAACGAGATTGAACTAGGTATTGGATACCGACGATCGAATCTCGGGCAAGTAACATGCCGATGACAAAGGGAACAACGTATGTTGTTATGCGGTTTGACCGATAAAGATCTTCGTAGAATATGTGGGAGCCAATATGATCATCCAGGTTCCGCTATTGGTTATTGACCGAGAATAGTTCTAGGTCATGTCTACATAGTTCTCGAACCCGTAGGGTCCGCACGCTTAACATTACGATGACAATTTTATTATGAGTTTATATGTTTTGATGTACCGAAGGTTGTTCGGAGTCCCGGATGTGATCCCGGACATGACGAGGAGTCTCGAAATGGTCGAGACATAAAGATTGATATATTGGAAGCCTATATTTGGATATCGGAATCATTCCGGGAGAAACCAGGATTTTTCCGGAGTACCGGGGCGTTACCGGAACCCCCCCCCCTCCCGGGGGTTATTGGGCCTACATGGGCCATGAAGGAGAAGAGGAGGGTCGGCCAGGGCAGGCCGCGCGCCCCCTCCCCCCTAGTCCGAATAGGACAAGGAAGGGGGGGGGCGGCGCCCCCCTTTCCTCTTTCCCCTCCCCCCTTTCCTTCTCCACCAAGGCAAGAGGGGGGAGTCCTACTCCCGGTGGGAGTAGGACTCCTCCAGGTGCACCACTAGTGGGCCGGCCGCACCTCCCCCCTCCATCCTTTATATACGGGGGCAGGGGGGCACCTCTAGACACAAGTTGATCTTCGTGATCGTTCCTTAGCCGTGTGCGGTGCCCCCCTCCACCATAGTCCATCTCGATAATATCGTAGCGGTGCTTAGGCGAAGCCCTGCGACGGTAGAACATCAAGATCGTCACCACGCCGTCGTGCTGACGGAACTCTCCCTCGATACTTGGCTGGATCGGAGTTCGAGGGACGTCATCGAGCTGAACGTGTGCTAGAACTCGGAGGTGCCGTAGTTTCGGTGCTTGATCCGTCGGGCCATGAAGACGTACGACTACATCAACCGCGTTGTGCTAACGCTTCCGCTTATGGTCTAAAAGGGTATGTAGACAACACTCTCCCCTCTCGTTGCTATGCATCACCATGATCTCGCGTGTGCGTAGGAATTTTTTTGAAATTACTACGTTCCCCAACAACACACCTCCACACTTCCTCTGACGACACTATAGCATCCCCAACATCACACTACATGTTGGAGATATGCCCTAGAGGCAATCATGTATGATGATATTTCCTATGTGTTTATGAATAAAGATAGTCCTTGGACATTATCAATGATGTATCAGCAAGTACGTGACTTGTTTGTGGGACTATGCATTGTATGATGACTGTCCTAAAAGGTCCCTAGTCGAAAGGGTTGTGTGGACGCGCAGCCGACTAGACTAGCATATGACACGGTCGATGGCTTGGTCTCACTAGCCATGAAGCATTGGATGCTAACCGGATAATATGGACTTGGAAAGGTCTGGTCGGATTCGACGTAGTCGGATCCGAGTCGATATAAGGTCCGAGTCGGACATACCCAACTATGAGACGCGGCGATATGTCATCTGTGAGTCTCTAGTACAACATGTCCTAAGACCTGAGCTGGCGCATGTACTCGGGATGGTGACAGACTTGCTTTGGGCCGACCAAACGCTACTCTGTGACAGGGTAGTTACAAAGGTAGGTTTCGGGTATGTCTAGTCCCATGCTGCGAGACATGGTCGAGCAAGATGGGATTTGCCCCTCCGATCAGGAGAGATATACTCTGGGCCCCTCGTGTGATCCGACCAGGATAAGCATGGCCATGCGACAAGGATTATGAGATAATCCGGGTAGTGGTCGGGATCACTGGAACGAGAAAGAGGTCGGGCTAGCACAAGGATGAAAGTCTCGCCTTGAGCCCGACAACATATATTGTGAGGCAAAGGGAACAGAAGTGTGACACGTTGTACAGGTTCGCCTAACCAGTTTCATAGTCTACTTAGTGGTCGGCACGCCTTGCTAGAGGCCGCTACCAACCATGCAGGTCGGAGGTGATCCGAACTGCGACCAAGCTGACTTGAACCTAAGGGGTCGCGTGCTTAAGGGAAGGAACCTACGAGGTCGGATCCGAAGACACTGGTCGGATGTGATCCGAGCTGTATTCGGATTGTGGCCGAGTAGACTTGTGGGCTTTAGGGTCCGTGCGAGGCCCAAGTGTTGAGCCCGTGACAGACGCCTATATAAGGTCGAGGTGCGGCGCACTTATGTGGTTGATCGCTTCGGTGCCGCGACTAGGGTTTGCATGTGTTGTGAATAGACACCTCCACTCGCCGCCGACTGTGTGATCGGACCTAGCAGTTCGCCACACGGTGTTCCTATTGCACGCGCGGATACCGTTAGAGGCGGTGCACTTGCGCCGCCCCGGCGAACTTGTACATGGGATCGGACGACCGGCTGTTCGAGGGAGTTCGGACGAGGAGGAGACGATCCACGCGGACGCGCTGCCCCAACTCTTCTCCCGCTGCACGGCACTGCGCGTCTAGTGGTAACAAACTGTGATCCATCTCCCGTAGCATGTTCTTGGTTGTTCTACGCGTAGGAAATTTAAATTTGAAGTCGACGCACCCTACCGTAGATCCCAACACTACATTAATCTCCCCCTAATGAAGGTCGTGTCATCATGATCATCATGCCAAAATGCCACTTGTCCAGAATCAGCTTCTAGTTCAAATTCAAATTGCATGTCAAATATTTGCTTCTTCTTTCATGTAAATAAAATAGTTCATCCTATGGCAAATAATCCCTAGATATTTGTCATGTTGAAGCCAACATTTTTGGAATTCCCAAATTACCCCTGAGAATTTATTATCTGGTCTAGCAGTATTTAAGATGTCCTTTTCATTTTATAAAAATGCTTGGACAACTCCTGAAGGCCTCAAACTTTTTGTGACAGTGCCCAATTATTCTTTGAAATTGTTTTGACCAGTGGCATAATTTTGCAAAGTCATTAGTGTCTAAAAAGAAGATGCAAAAGTTGCTGGAAAAACAGAAAAGAAATTAAAAAGGAAAAGCAGAGGGGAGAGAGAGAAAAGAGCCCCTGGCCTTCCCATGGGCCTCGGCCCATCCCAGCAGGCCGGCCCACTCCTCCTCCCCGGTCGCTTCCTGTTCCTCCGACCGGGCGGGACAGCGCGTGCCTGTCGCCGTCCAACCACCTTGCTGGCGGCGCCCGACGAGAGGATAAGGCCCCGGACGCCTCGAGTCCTCCCCCTCACCTACCGCCACTCCCGCTTCTCCGTCCCCCTGGCTCGCCCTCTCCGCCTCTCACTCTCCCCTTGCTCCCTCTCTGCTTTCCCCTCGCCCGAGCGCCGCCATGGCACCGCAGCCGTAACGCACGCGGCCCCCATCACCACCTCGCCTCGCCTCCGTGCCAAGAAGGACCGCCTCGACCTCCTCTTCCTCCCCGACGAATCACCCGAGCAGGAGCGCCTCTGCATTGTCCCCTACATCGCCGTCTTCAACCACGACCACCGCACGCCGTCGCCAAATCTGCCACACCGAGCCCTCCCCGAGCCCACTTGTGCACACCTACAGGACCAACTTGAGCAGGCGCCACTTTACCCTCTCTTCCCCGCGTGTTTCCGCCGCCGTAGCTCCTCCTCCCCGTCGTGCCCGAACGCGGCTCTGCCTGAGCTCGTCGCCGGCGATGCTCCGGCGACCAAATGGCCTCGGCCCCATGCCCAACTCGCTCACCACTTTGCCTAGATCCCAACGCACACACGCAGGCGACTCGCCATGCCCCACAGCCCCCTGTTCGCCGCTCACCGGAAACCCACCACCACCTGACTCGCCGTCAGCGACGTTCCCGGCCGCCCCCGGCCACGCCACCACCTCCATTCGACACGGTATGGACTGGTCGTTCGAACGGACCAAACCATAGCCCCGGAGATGCCCTATGGGCAAAACTCGAAGCTCACCCGCGCCTCGACGCCGCGTTGGAGCTCGCCGGAGCAACTCCCCGAGGTCAGCCAGCCTGGGGCCACCCCCTGGATCGCTGACCCGTGGGCCCGTGGGGCCCGATTGGCCTATTGACCCGGTCCACCATGTTGACTGAACCGGCTCATGCAACTGACAGATGGGGCCCACAACCCCCTAATTAACGAAATTAACTAAGCTAATTTAGTTAACATAATTAGACACTGACATGTGGGCCCAGTAGTTTAACTAACTATGTTTAGATCAGTTTTAACTCTGTTTAACCCACTGTCTATGATTGGTGGGACCCAGCCGACAGGTTTGACCTGGTCTGGCTGGGTTGACTGCTGACATCATGATGACATCAGGCTGGCGTTATATTTCTGTTCTTTTTAGTTAAGTTAAATAATAACAATTGCAAAACATTGTTTAAACTTTGAAAATTCATAGAAAATAAACCGTAACTCGAATGAAAATGTTTTCTACATGAAAGTTGCTCAGAACGACGGGACGAATCCGAATGCGCGGTTCGTTTACCTATCAGATGCCTCTAACTATCTGAACATGGAACATTCCCCTTCGGTCATCTGTCCGACACAGGTCCGGAACCGGGAATACATTCCCGGTTGAATTCCCCCTTCACCTTTATCATGTAGCCATACGTTAGATCACACCCGACACAACATATTGCCACGTTATGCTTTGTGATGCTATGTTTGCTTTATATTTACTGTTTCTTCCCCCTCTTCTCTCCGGTAGACCCCGAGACCGATGTTGCCCCTATGATCGACTACATCGACGATGACCCCTCCTTGCAAGAGCAACCAGGCAAGTGCTACGTCTTGAGCTTGCGTTGGTTTTCCTTGAAGATGAAAGGGTGATGCAGCATAGTAGCGTAAGTATTTCCCTTAGTTTTTGAGAACCAAGGTATCAATCCAGTAGGAGGCTCCTCACAAGTGCCACGAACCTACACAAACAAACAAAGAACTCGCAACCAACGCGATAAAGGGGTTGTCAATCCCTTCACGGCCACTTGCGAAAGTGAGTTCTGATAGAGACAATATGATAAGATAAATATATTTTTGGTATTTTATAATATAGATGCAGAAAATAAAGATGCAAATAAAAGTAGATAGAAAGCTTATATGATAAAAGATAGACCCGGGGGCCATAGGTCTCACTAGAGGCTTCTCTCAAGATAGCATAAGTATTATGGTGGGTGAACAAATTACTGTCGAGCAATTGATAGAAAAGTGAATAATTATGAGATTATCTAGGCACGATCATGTATATATGCATCACGTCCGTAACAAGTAGACTGACTCCTGCCTGCATCTACTACTATTACTCCACACATCGACCGCTATCCAGCATGCATCTAGAGTATTAAGTTCATAAGAACAGAGTAACGCATTAAGAAAGATGACATGATGTAGAGGGATAAACTCAAGCAATATGATATAAACCCCATCTTTTTATCCTCGATGGCAACAATACAATACGTGTCTTGCAACCCTTTTTGTCACTGGGTAAGAACACCGCAAGATTGAACCCAAAGCTAAGCACTTCTCCCATGGCAAGAAAGATCAATCTAGTAGGCCAAACCAAACCGATAATTCGAAGAGACTTGCAAAGATAACTCAATCATACATAAAAGAATTCAGAGAAGATTCAAATATTATTCATAGATAAACTTGATCATAAACCCACAATTCATCGGATCTCGACAAACACACCGCAAAAAGAGATTGCATCGAATAGATCTCCATAAGAGAGGGGGAGAACATTGTATTGAGATCCAAAAAGAGAGAAGAAGCCATCTAGCTAATAACTATGGACCCGAAGGTCTGTGGTAAACTACTCACAACTCATCGGAGGGGCTATGGTGTTGATGTAGAAGCCCTCCATGGTGGATTCCCCCTCCGGCAGAATGCCGACGATGTCTCCAAGATGGGATCTCGCGGATACAGAAGGTTACGGTGGTGGAAATATTTCTTCGGTGGCTCCCTAGATGTTTTTGGGGTATGTAGGATTATATAGGAGGAAGAAGTACGTCGGTGGCCGCCCGAGGGGCCCACGAGACAAGGGGCGTGCCCTGTAGGGGTGGGCGCCCCCACCCTCATGGCTGCCTCGGCTGCTTCTTGACTTGCACTCCAAGTCCTCCGGATCATGTTCGTTCCAAAAATCACGCTCCCGAATGGACTCCATTCGATATTCCTTTTCTTCGAAATACTGAAATAGGCAAAAAAACAGCAATACGGGTTGGGCCTCCGGTTAGTAGGTTAGTCCCAAAAATGATATAAATGTGTAAAATAAAGCCCATAGACATCCAAAACAGGTAATATAATAGCATGTAACAATCAAAAATTATAGATACGTTGGAGATGTATCAAGCATCCCCAAGCTTAATTCCTGCTCGTCCTCGAGTAGGTAAATGATAAAAACAGAATTTTTGATGTGGAATGCTACCTAGCATAATTCTCAATGTAATTTCTCTTTATTGTGGCATGAATGTTCAGATCCAAGTGATTCAAAATAAAAGTTCATATTGACAAAAGAAATAGCAATACTTCAAGCATACTAATAAAAGCAATCATGTCTTCTTAAAATAACATGGCTAAAGAAAGTTCATCCCTACAAAATCATATAGTTAGGCTATGCTTCATTTTCGTCACACAAAGATGTTCCCAACTTCTATACCCCCGATGACAAGCCAAGCAATTGTTTCGTACTTAAATAATCTCAAACTCTTTCAACCTTCACGCAATACATGAGCATGATCCATGGACATAGCACTATGGGTGGAATAGAATAATGATTGGGGATTGTGTGGAGAAGACAAAAAAGGAGAAAGTCTCACATTGACGAGGATAATCAACGGGCTATGGGAATGCCCATCATTTGATGTCAACATGAGGAGTAGGGATTGCCATGCAACGGATGCACTAGAGCTATAAATGAATGAAAGCTCAACAAAAGAAAACTGGTGAGTGTGCATCCAACTTGCTTGCTCATGAAGACCTAGGGCATTTGAGGAAGCCCATCATAGGAATATACAAGCCAAGTTCTATAATGAAAAATTCCCACTAGCAAATGAAAGTGACAAACATATGAGACTCTCTACATGAAAAACATGGTGCTACTTTGAAGCACAATATATGAGACTCATTACATGAAGAACAAGGTGCTACTTTGAAGCACAAGTGTGGAAAAAGAAATAGTAGCATTGCCCCTTTTTATTTATTTTCTTATTTTCTTTTTTTTTCTTTTTCTTTTTTCTTTTTTTTTCTTTTTCTTTTTTTCTTTGGCCTTTTTTTCTTTTGTTCTTTCTTTTTGTCTTTTTGGGCAATGCTCTAATAATGATGATGATCACACTTTTATTGATTACAACACATGAATTACAACTCGAAACTAGAACAAGATATGATTCTATATGAATGCCTCAGGCGGTGTACCGGGATGGTGCAATGAATCAAGAGTGACATGTATAAAAAATTATGCATGGTGGCTTTGCCACAAATACGATGTCAACTACATGATCATGCAATGGCAATATGACAAAAGTAATGTATGTCATGATGATGATGAACGGAATGGTGGAAAGTTGCATGGCAATATATCTCAGAATGGATATGGAAATGCCATAAATAGGTAGGTATGGTGGCTGTTTTGAGGAAGATATAGGGAGATTTATGTGTGATAGAGCGTATCATATCACGGGGTTTGGATGCACCGACAAAGTTTGCACCAACTCTCAAGGTGAGAAAGGGCAATGCACGGTACCGAAGAGGCTAGCAATGATGGAAAGGTAAAAGTGCGTATAATCCATGGACTCAACATTAGTCATAAGAACTCATATACTTATTGCAAAAAATTAGAAGTCATCAAAAACCAAGCACTACGCGCATGCTCCTAGGGGGATAGATTGGTAGGAAAAGACCATCGCTCGTCCCCGACCGCCACTCATAAGGATGCACAAGCCAGGTACACTTCATGCTTCAAATTTGTTACACAACTTTAACCATACGTGCATGCTACGGGACTTGCTAACTTCAACACAAGCATTCTTTAAATTCATAATCACCCAATTAGCATGACTTTAATATCACTACCTCCATATATCAAAACAATTATCAAGTATCAAGTTGATCATAGCATCCAATTCACTTCTTATGATAGTTTTTATTATACCCAACTTGGATGCTCATCATTCTAGGACCAATTTATAACCATAGCAAATACCATGCTGTTCTAAAAGACTCTCAAAATAATACAAGTGAAGCATGAGATATCAACAATTTCTTCAAAATTAATCCACCGTCGTGCTCTAAAAGATATAAGTGAAGCACTAGAGCAAAAATTATCTAGCTCAAAAGATATAAGTGAAGCACATAGCATATTCTAATAAATTTCAATCGAATAGGCTTCTCCCAAAAGGTGTGTTACAGCAAGGATGATTGTGGTAAACTAAAAAGTAAAGACTAATATAATACATGACGCTCCAAGCAAAACACATATCATGTAGCAAATAAAAATATAGCTCCAAGTAAAGTTACCAATGAACGAAGACGAAAGAGGGGATGCCTTCCGGGGGCATCCCCAAGCTTAGGCTTTTGGCTATTCTTGAATATATTGGCGTGCCTTGTGTCGGCGTTCTGGGAACGGGGGTACCCAGACTTGCCTGCCTGCGGCCTGCAGCGTGGCTCAAGGAGTGGCCCATTACGACCCATCTTCATCGACATATGCTCAAGACCCTCGCGAGGGGTCAAGCCTCGCGGGGCGGATGACAGGAAGCTTCCTCAGGCACAACCTCGTTAGGCTGGCTCACGAGGAGGCGGAGAGATCAAGGCAGGGTACCTCACGAGGTGCCCATGACGCAAGCCATGACGACCGAGGCCAAGCGGGCGCCAGGCGGGCGCCGGCCTGCGCAGAGTCCTTGTTTCCTCTTTGGTGCAAAGGGGGCAAGCGCAGGCAAGGGTATCAAGCAAAGGCAACCATTTCGGTGCAACAAGACCAAGACCAGCAGAACGGCAGGATGGAGGTCATCGTGGAGCCTAGGAAGGCATCATCGTCAGAGTCTTTGGCAGGCGAGGACCAACTTTAGTCAGGATAAGTGTACTAGATGTTCCCCTTCAAAATGGCCAATTGTTGGTGCCCTTCCCGCTCAATATTTGGGAAGAGGACCAGGGCCTCGCTCTATAAATAGGACTAGCCGCCCTCAAGGCAGGGGGGTCGAAGGGTTGACCAATCAAACCTTAGCCAAAACCACCAACACAAGGACTCCTCCCCTCGTGATGCCGTTCTTCCTTTGTATTGTTCATCATCAGTCCCTGAGGCAATCCACCACACCACAAACTAGAGTAGGGTATTACACCACAATGGTGGCCCGAACTAGTATAAACCTTGCATCCCTTGTGTTATTCTTCGTGTAGCCTAAATCCTTTGCAAGGCGACGAGACGTGAGCCGGTAGGGGGAGTGATCTCCGTGCGCACCCCAGAGTTCGAACCTTAAGGGTCTGCCGGAACCCAAAATCCGACATTTGGTGCGCCAGGTAGGGGTGCGCCGGAATCCGCCTTCTGCCGTCTTGTGTTTCGCCGTCCGTCGCATCCATGTCTGACGCTCGTCGAGCCCGCGCCGAGCGCCGGGCTGCTCTCGCCACCCGCGTCGCCCAGACGGCGCCCGTCGGCGGATGCCCCCGTCGTTCCCCGTCGCCTGCTGTCAACGCCGCCACCGGCCTGGTGGGGAACGAGTAGCAGGCGTCGTCCCTGCATCCTTCGGTGCGGCGAGAAGGCCGCACCGCCACCTCGTCGCAGACTCCAGCTGGTTCGTCGTCCCACGTCCGTCGCGCTCCTGCGGACGCGCACGCCGCGCTGCTCCTGGCGCGAGAGCTCCTGCACTACCATCCCGTGGACGACCTCTACGACGAGTGGCTCACCCGCATCACCGAGCTCGTCAGCGCCGCTGGGGGCTCCCCTGCACCATCCCTCTCGCTGCACCGCCCCCGACCTGCACGAGCAACGCAGCTCCGGAGGCACCTCCGCCGCCTCCCCCTCAAGAAGGCACCCTGGCCCCAAGGCGCGCGGCCCCAGGACGGGACCCGCTCCGTCCAGCGCGTAACAAGAGAAGATCTGCTGAGAGATCCCTCATCCTTAAGAAGCTGCCCGTGTGCTCCCCGCACCGGCACGTTATGACCGCGCTCCTGCTCCAGCACGCCAAGACCCTGCGCTGCTCCTAGCGGCAATGCGCGGAGACCTCCAAGATCAAGCTCTTCGTCACCAAAGGCCTCCTGTGGCCACTGCGGGCTGCCGTGCCTTCACCGCCGAGCTGCGCAGCGTAGCTTGGCTGGGCAAGTTCAAGCCGGATCTGCCCCCGCGCTACGACGGCACGGTGGACCCCGCGGAGTTTCTCCAGCTCTACGAGCTGGGCATCGAAGCCGCCAACGGGGACGAGAAGGTCATGGTGAACTGGTTTCCCATGGCGCTCAAGGACGGTGCCCGCACCTAGCTCCTAAACCTGGCTCCTGGCACGATTTCCTCCTGGGACGAGATGCGCACCCGCTTCATCGCCAACTTCCAAGGCACTCGCAACCAGCCCCCAGCCATGAGCGACCTGCGCCGCATCAAGCAGTAGCCAGGAGAGACCCTGCAAAAGTACATCCAGTGCTTCAACAACGCTCGCCTCAAGATCCCCAGGGTGACTGAGGAGGCCATCATCTCAGCCTTCTCTGACGGCGTGCGTGACATCAAGATGAAAGAGGAGCTAGCAATCCATGAAGACCTGTGCACATCCCTGGAGCTATTCAACTTGGCGACCAAGTGCGCCAGGGCTGAGGAATGGCGCCTTTCCCTCCTCGAGCTTCCGGCCGCCGATCCAGAGGAGAGAAGCCCAAGGTCAAGGACGTGAAGCGCAAGGAGGCTGCTGTGCTTGCAGCATAGCCGGACACCAAGCGAGGCAGGGATCAGCCCGAGTCATCCAAGGGCAGCCGGTACTGTGTGTACCATGACCTCCACACCCACAACACCAGCGAATGCCAAGAGCTCAGGGCCGTGCAAGATGTGTGTGCTGGCCGACGCCTCGAGCGCAATGACCGGGGCTATGGCCGAGGAGGAGGAAGAGGTGGAGGACGATGGGAACACCGTGGCCCTCGCCGAGGGTGGCGCGACCGACCTCGCGAGGACCGCTGGCAGGACCAGCCTCGCGAGGGAGGATGGAGAGATCAGCCTCGTGAGGATCGCCCTCAGGGCAACGCAGGCCTCCCTCCTTTGCCACCTCAGCCAAGGAAGAATGAAGACCATCATCAGGACGAAGGGGCTGGGTGCTTCCAAGAGCCGCGTGCAATCGCTTGCATCTTGGGCGGCGCTCAGGCCCCAGCCTCTCAATGCATCTTCAAGCAGTTTGCTCGCGAGGTGAATGCAGTCCTTCCCAAGCTTGAGGCCATGTGCCCTCTCAGGTGGTCAGCGTGCGCTATCACGTTCAGCTCAGCGGATCAGCTCAAGTATGCAGCCATGGCCAGAGTCCTCCCGATGCTTTGCTCCCCAATCATCAGCAATGTGCAAGTCACCAGGACCCTCATCGATGGCGGAGCAGGACTCAATGTCCTGTCCGTCGAGACATTCAACAATCTCCAAGTGCCATACAATCAGCTTCAGCCAACCAAGCCCTTCTCAGGAGTCACTGATGGTTCCACCGTTCCGATAGGGCAAGTCCGCCTTCCTGTCACCTTTGGGCAGCGCGACAACTACCGCACCGAGCTCATTGACTTCGACGTCGCCCACATTCGCCTGCCATACAATGCCATCCTCGGGTACCCAGCCCTGGCCAAATTCATGGCAGTGACTCATCACGGCTACAATGTCCTCAAAATGCCAGGAAGCGGTGGAGTCATCACAGTGCCTTGCGAGGAGAGGGATGCAGTGTGCTCCCTTGAGCGTGCTTTCCAAGCCGCGGCAATCGAAGACCCAGAGCACAGGAGTGGAAGACTTCCCGAGATAGTCCCTAAGAAGAAGAAGATATCGCCTGGTCTGAACCCTCGGGAGGCAGGCCCCTCAGGATCCGTGCCCGTTCAAGGGGCGCCTCCTTATGTCGCATAGGAAGGCGCGCCCGGCGCCCTCCTCGGGCAAGGCTTCAGGGGCTCTCTCCTGGTGGGCCATTGACTTTGCCAAGATCACGAGGGAGGCGCTCGGGCACCACTTGGAGGCGTGCTTCAAAGCATGTTTCCCTCAGGAAGGAACAAGGCAAGGAGGGCCAAACCCTCGGGAGTTCATCTACGAGATCATTCAGGAGCTGCAGGAGTCAAGAGTCATGAGTGGCAGCCGCCGCTTACCCGCCGTAGCTCCCCATCTAGGTGAGGATGGTGGGCTGCGTGTCTGCATCGACGTACCAGGGCTCAACCGAGCCGCATCTCAAGAGCGCCTTTGGCCTTCGCGCGTGAGGCGTTGTGAGGGTCCACCCCACAGCTATGTTTGCATGCCTTTCGGCCTGTCGAACGCGGCTGCCGCGTCGTCAACGTCTCATGAGGAGCATTCTGGAGGCTCAGGAGGTCAGGCATTCCACAATCCTGGCAGAGATGGAGCTGGCCCTTGAAGAGCCGCCAGCGCCCTCGGAGCCTCCCGAGGCTCCTGGGCCTGGGAGCTCATGAGGGCCGGCTTCCGCAGCGCACATTGTCTGCTACTTCAGCATTCCTTCATCTCTGACATCATCAGGTGACAACCTTCGAGTTTCATTTTCAGCTGGGAGCACCCCCAGGGCTGCATCATTCCCAGGTTGCGTGGGTCCATCCCTGCGGCATGTATCCCTTTTGCTCATGTCTTTAAGTTACTTTGTTGGGGGCGCCCCTCGGGCTGCATTATCCCCAAGCCGCTCGGGCCTGACCCAGCGGCATGTATCTCTCTTGCGTTTATTCAGGTCGTGCATTTGACCCTCCATGATTATTACATGATGCCTGTGACGGTGCCCTTCTTCCCTCATGTCGTCCGCTTGCACGTTAAAAGGGGGGTACCTGAGCATCGTGACTCATGGACTCGTACTGGCTCTCCAGCCCTCACCTCTTGGCCTTGTCCACGGCATCGTGACCTGGCATACCAGCGACGGCTGAGCTCGCTCAAGGGCCGGGACCTGAGGACGTAGAGCGTCGGCATCTAACCAAACTTGCAAGAACACACTATAAACAAAGGCCCAGAACCAGGCGCAACCCGCCTTGAGGTAGGGCCCCGTGAGTCCCGCGCTGGCTCACGGGTGCCTAGACACACCTCGTCAAGCCCTACCGTGCCAGCCACGTGTCAGGGCGGGGTTGTACATGCTCCGGGGGCTCCTCCCGGAGGGGAGCCCCCTCCCACGCACCAGTGGAAGCACCATGCTCCATGTTGGCTGACGACACTGCCGAGGAGTGGCTATGCCCGTACACATACAGAAGCGCTATGCTCCGCGCTGGTGATAAACAATTGAGGGTGGCCCACGGCCGCATCAACCTCAGGGAGCCCAGAGCTTAGTGTCTGACCCTATCGTAATGCCTCCCCTCGGGGGTGCCATGCGAGGGGGCTGGGCATGGGGGCTACGCCCGGGCCACGCCCGGGCGCACACCACCCAGCCAGGCCCCTCGGGCCTGGTTCGTTGCGTGCCCCTCCCCAAGCGGAGCCAAGGTACGGAGGCCGTTTGAACATCAAGGGGGACTCCTGAGCATCGCGACTCAGGAGCCTAACTGGTCATGTAGCCCCTCACCCCTTAGTTCCGAAAGGCTAATGGCGGTTGAGGTATGCGCGGGGCCGGGCCCTGCCGATGTAGAATGGTAGATCCACTCATACACCTTCCCTCTCTAGTTGTTGTTTGCGCGTCAAGGGGGAATCCTGAGCATCGCGACTCAGGAGCCTAACTGGTCACGTAGCCCCTCACTCCTTGGTCCCGTCCTGGTTTTCGGTCGGGGCTAACGGCGGCTAAGGTATGCGCGGGGCCGGGCTCTGTCGACGTAGAACACAAGCAAGTAGGAAGGAAAAGCGCAAATCTCAAGGAATTCAAAAGCAAATATTACAGTCCATAGGTTGTTTTCACAACGCCAAACACAAGTTTAAGCGCCTTCACGAGGCATGATGCATGTTGTAGGAACTAAAACAGGACAGGAGCTGCGAAGAGGTCACTTTCCGGCGGTGCCATCGCTGGTGGTGGAGTTGCACTGGGCGGCTTCACCTCGCGGAGCCCCAGGGTTGGCAACATCTCGCCCTGGCTTGGTGCTAAAGGCGCGGAACTTCGCCAGCAGAGCTTCCGCTCGACCCTTCACCGCCTCAGTAGCTACAGCGGCAAGCTCGCCGCTTGCAGGCTCCAGCAGACTGTCAAGATCGACGTTGGGGTCGCGAAGATAGACGTGGGTGAAGACATGCGTTAGCGCTGCAGAAGAAAGGACACGCGCCTCGGCCTCAGCCGTGGGGCCAAGGCCGATGGCGACATCTTCAAGTGTGCGGACCAGGAAGGGAAGCAACTTGGCGGGGCCATCCTCCGCACCAGCTAGCGGATTTTCCAGGCCGCCGTCGTAAAGTGTCTTCAGCAAGGCGCGATCCCTCTCCTCCAGCCGCGCGAAGGCCACATGGTCCTCAGCCAGGACCCTCGCCATGCCGTCCAGCTGGATCCTCTTCGCCTCCAACGCCTGCTCCAGTGTATCCAGTCGACCGCGACGTTCATCAAGCTCGGCGTCCTGGTCCTTGGCGGCAGCCTCGCGAGTCTTCATCTCCTCCCCCTTCTCCTAGCGGTCACGGACCTCCTTCGCGAGCTGGTCGCGCAGGCCTTGCAGCTTGCTCTCCAGTGCCTTGCAGCGGCCCTGGACATCCGCAACCTCACCCAAGGCGGCGTCGCGAGCGGACTTGGCTTGAAGGATGGCCTGCTTCTCCTCGTCGCAGGCCGTCGTAGCCTGGACCAGCGCCGCTCGAACTGAAGCGTCAAAGCGGACCCAGCCAGAGGCCAGCTCCAGGCGCCCGGCCACCAGGCGAGGGTCGGCGCCCTGAAGATCTTCTCGCAACCGGTCCAGGTCAGGAGCAGCGTGATCCAAGAGAGTAGAAGGAGTCAGAGAAATAGCGGTTGGTGGAGTAGGAGGAGAAGACGGCAGCGTGATCACAGTGCCATGCGTCGGGACCTTTTGAGCCCCGGCGGCTGCAGTAGTGGCATCAGGCAAGGACGCCTCGGGAGTCGCCTGGGCCACGAGGGCTGAGCTCACACCAACACGCCCCACCTGGCCTCGCGAGGATGACCGGGCAGGGGAGGCTCGAGCCTTGCCGCCTCCTTCTCCCACATGTGGAAGTATTGCCCTAGGCGAAGCCTTAGGGCCCCCCTTCAGCCCTTTCGCTGCAGTCACCGGCCTAGCCAAGTAATATGGACGTCAAGCCTCAGCAAAAAAAGCAGGAAGCAAAACGAAGGTCAAGAACTTACCGGTTATCATTCGCAGACACAAGCAGCCTCCGGCCGAACTTGAAGCCCGAGAGCCAGATGCTGGGGTCAGCCTCAGGAGACTAAGAAGCAGGAGGCACATCAGAGGAGTTGAAGCTAGCTTCAGGCCGCCTTGGAGCCGGAGCAGACCCGCGGGGAACCAGCCCCATCCTGCCCTTCTTCGGGACCGGGGACGAGCTCTCCCCGCCTCGCTCGTCACCGTCCTCGTCGTCGTCCGGCATAAGGCGGAGGGTGCGGGACCTGCGCTGGGGGAGGGACTTCCCCGACTCTCCGTCGGTCGCCTCAGAGTTGGACTCCTCTTCTTCCCCCTCTTCTTCCTCCTCCCTGCCGGAGTCGCCAGAAGACACGTTCACCGTCGCCAGGGCCGCTAGATCTTCGGGAACCTCCGCAGGCATAGGCCCCTCCCTGTTGAAGGCGGGCATGGAATTCACCACCTGCTCCCATTCATCCTGAAGGAACAGGGGTACATGAGCACCCTCCAATCTCGCCACGTCTCCCCCAACCAAGGCATGGAGGACCGTGGCCAGATCTTCGTCGGCCAGGGCTGCGGAGCTCGGGCGGAGGGCGACATCGGCTTCCCCAAGCTCCCACAGCGGGAGCGAATATTCCCGAAGCGGAGCCACCCGGTGCTCCAGGAACTCCCTCAGGAGCGTCACCCCGGTCAGCTTCGGCGTCGGCATGTTGCCCGGCCACAGGTCCGCGTCCATCCTCTCCAGCAACAGCTTCACGTGAGGATCGACGAGCTCCGCGCGGGACCAAGTGTCGACAGCCTTAGGCTGCCCCGTAGGCAGCACCAGCCGAGGGCGGATGCGCCCCGCATCCACCATGACCCACTTGCTCCGGAAGCCTTCGATCCTCTTTTCGGGCTTCGAGATGGCATTGGAGCTGGAGTATGCGACAAAGCTCGCGCATGCGGTGATGGAGCCACGAGAAACCCAGAGGTAAAAGTAGTGGAGCAGCAAGGCCACAGAGGGCTTTACCCCGACATGAGCCTCGCAATAATAGGCGAAAATCGCCAGAAGAAGAACGGAGTTGGGGTGGAGATGCAGAGCTTGCAGGTTGTATTGGCGAAGAACAGAAAGGAAAAACTCGGAAAAGGGAGGCACCAGACTGGCAGCGATGGCGCTCACGAAGAGCGGGTAGAAGGTTCTCCCCTTATCCTCAGGCAGGGCGGAGCCAACCTTGAACGCGGCCGCCCCCACATTGCCCTGCGCCGCCATCATCAGGCGCGTGAGGGCGAGGTTCTTCTCCGACACGTTCAGAGGATCCAGAGCGGGCGAGTACTAGGCCCCGACCGGAGTCTGACGAGGCGCCATGGCTTGCTAAGGTGCAGGGTTGAAGCAGATCTGGAGGATTTCGGAAGCAAGAAGGAGGAGAGCAAGAAAGGGGATCTGGGCAATGACTGGAGAAGGCAAAGAGGGTAAGCCTGGCCCAGTGCCGCTCTCTTGTCGAGTCGTGCAGTTGCCGAGGCGTCATGGGGAAGCGGGGACGCCCACGTCCAATCAACCGCCACACATCGCCCAAGGCCGCAGGCTGTTGGGGCCCGCGGCGCTTCGCACTTGCCCCTTCGCTTCTCTGCTAAGCCAAGTCCGGGCGCGCCTTGGGCCCGGGGGCTACTGTCGTGTTCTGGGAACGAGGGTACCCAGACTTGCCTACCTGCGGCCTGCAGCGTGGCTCAAGGGGTGGCCCAGTACGGCCCATCTTCATCGACACATGCTTAAGACCCTCGCGAGGGGCCAAGCCTCGTGGGGCGGACGACATGAAGCTTCCTCAGGCGCAGCCTCGTCAGGCTGGCTCGCGAGGAGGCGAAGAGATCAAGGCGGGGTACCTCACGAGGTGCCCATGACGCAAGCCATGACGACCGAGGCCAGGCGGGCGCCGGCCTGTGCAGAGTCCTTGTTTCCTCTTTGGTGCAAAGGGGGCAAGCGCAGGCAAGGGTATCAAGCAAAGGCAACCATTTCGGTGCAACAAGACCAAGACCAGCAGAACGGCAGGATGGAGGTCATCGTGGAGCCCACGAAGGCGTCATCGTCAGAGTCTTTGGCAGGCGAGGACCAACTTTAGTCAGGATAAGTGTACTAAATGTTCCCCTTCAAAATGGCCAATTGTTGGCGCCCTTCCCACTCAATATTTGGGAAGAGGACCAGGGCCTCGCTCTATAAATAGGACTAGCCGCCCTCAAGGCAGGGGGATCGAAGGGTCGACCAATCGAACCTTAGCCAGAACCACCAACACAAGGACTCCTCCCCTCACGAGGCCGTTCTTCCTTTGTATTGTTCATCACCAGTCCCTGAGGCAATCCACCACACCACAAACTAGAGTAGGGTATTACACCACAATGGTGGCCCGAACTAGTATAAACCTTGCATCCCTTGTGTTATTCTTCGTGTAGCCTAGATCCTTTGCAAGGCGACGAGACGTGAGCCGGTAGGGGGAGTGATCTTCGCGTGCACCCTAGAGTTCGAACCTTAAGGGTCTGCTGGAACCCGAAATCTGACACCTTGGGCATCCCCAAGCTTAGGCTTTTGCCACCCTTTATTCCATAGTCCATAAAATCTTTACCCAAAACTTGAAAACTTCACAACACAAAACTCAACAGGAAATCTCATAAGCCCTGTTAGTGAAAGAAAACAAAACCACCACATAAGGTACTGTAATGAACTCATTCTTTATTTATATTGGTGTTAAACCTACTGTATTCCAAGTTCTCTATGGTTCATAAACTATTTTACTAGCCATAGATGCATCAAAACAAACAAACAACACACGAAAAACATAATCTGTCAAAAACAGAACAGTCTGTAGCAATCTGTAACTAACGCAAACTTCTGGAACTCTAAAACTCCTACCAAAATAGGACGTACTAGAAAATTTGTTTATTGGACAGCAGCAAAAATAATAAATGCAGAAGCTCGTTTCTGTGATTTATTGATTTTTTTCTCGCGAGCGTAAAGTTTTTGTTTTTCAGCAGAATCAAATCAACTCATATCATAGGTTATCCTATAGGTTCTATTTGGCACAAACACTAAATAAAACATGAAAACACATCAAAACTGAAAGTAGAAACAAAATTTATTACTAAACAGAAACAAAAACAAGAAACAAAAAGACAATTGGGTTGCCTCCCAACTAGCGCTATCGTTTAACGCCCCTAGCTAGGCATAAAAGCGAAGATAGATCTAAGTAGTGCCATCTTTGGCACTTGATTCATAGGTAGCTCGCATGATAGATTCATAAGGTAATTTGATTTTATTTCTTGGAAAGTGCTCCATGCCTTTCTTTAATGGAAATTGGAATCTAATATTCCCTTCCTTCATATCAATAATCGCACCAATCGTTCTAAGGAAAGGTCTACCAAGAATAATAGGGCAAGAAAGATTGCAATCTATATCAAGAACGATAAAATCAACGAGCACCAAATTTCTATTAGCAACAATGAGAATATCATTGATTCTTCCCATTGGCTTTTTAATGGTGGAATCCGCAAGGTGCAAATTTAAAGAGCAATCATCAAGATCATGGAAACCTAGAATATCACATAAAGTTTTCGGAATCGTGGAAACGCTAGCACCCAAATCACACAAGGCAAAACACTCATACTCTTTAATTTTAATCTTTATAGTAGGTTCCCACTCATCATTAAGTTTTCTAGGTATAGAAACTTCCAAATTAAGTTTTTCATCAAAAGATTGCATCAAGGCATCAACGATATGTTTGGTAAAAGCTTTATTTTGACTATAAGCATGAGGAGAATTAACAACGGATTGTAACAAGGAAATACAACTTTCTAAAGAACAATTATAATAATCAAATTCCTTGTAATCCGAGATAGTGGGTTCAATACTATTTAAAGTCATGACCTCTCCAATCCCACTTTTACCAAATTTAGCATCAAGATCTAAATACTCCAAATTTTCGGGATGCCTTCTAAATAAAGTTGACTCATCTCCAGTCCCATTATTATCAAGATTCATATTGCAAAACAAAGATCTAATAGGGGACACATCAATAACTTTAAGATCTTCATCATTATTTTCATCTAAATTTTCTGGTTTGGCAGCCATCTTATTGACTAAGGTGGCTTGCTTATTAGAAATTTGGGCTATAGCCTTCTCAAGCCGGGTTATTTGAGAGTTCACACCATAAAACTCTTTATTCATATCATCAAGCTCCTTATTCATAAGACCCGAAAAATCTTTTTGTTCTTTAAACTCTTTTGTAAAGAAATTATTATGCTCAAATTGCAAATTCATAAAGCTTCAAATATTCGACTCAATTTCTTCGAACCTCCTAAGAAGGAGGTCGTTACTCTTAGGCAAAGCCATGAGGACAAACAAGCACACAAGCAAACAGAAAAAGGCAAGCGAAAGAGAGGGGAAGAAGAAGGCAAGCAGAAAAGAGAGGAGATTGGGAAAGAGAGGGCAAATAAAACGGCAAGGGTGAAGTGGGGGAGAGGAAAACGGGAGATAAATTGCAAATAATGTAAATGCGAGGGAGATGAGTTTGTGATGGGTACTTGGTATGTCTTGACTTGAGAGAAGACCTCCCCATTAATGGCGCCAGAAATCCTTCTTGCTACGTCTTGAGCTTGCGTTGGTTTTCCTTGAAGAGGAAAGGGGATGCAGCACGGTAGCGTAAGTATTTCCCTCCGTATTTGAGAACCAAGGTATCAATCCAGTAGGAGGCTCCTCACAAGTCCCACGAACCTACACAAACAAACAAAGAACTCGCAACCAACGCGATAAAGAGGTTGTCAATCCCTTCACGGCCACTTGCAAAAGTGAGATCTGATAGAGATAATTTGATAAGATAAATATATTTTTGGTATTTTATAATATAGATGCAGAAATAAAGATGCAAATAAAAGTAGATAGAAAGCTTATATGATAAAATATAGACCCGAGGGCCATAGGTTTCACTAGAGGCTTCTCTCAAGATAGCATAAGTATTACGGTGGGTGAACAAATTACTGTCGAGCAATTGATAGAAAAGCGAATAGTTATGAGATTATCTAGGCACGATCATGTATATAGGCATCACGTCCGTAACAAGTAGACCGACTCCTGCCTGCATCTACTACTATTACTCCACACATCGACCGCTATCCAGCATGCATCTAGAGTATTAAGTTCATAAGAATAGAGTAACACATTAAGAAAGATGACATGATGTAGAGGGATAAACTCAAGCAATATGATATAAACCCCATCTTTTTATCCTCGATGGCAACAATACAATACGTGTCTTGCAACCCTTTTTGTCACTGGGTAAGAACACCGCAAGATTGAACCCAAAGCTAAGCACTTCTCCCATGGCAAGAAAGATCAATCTAGTAGGCCAAACCAAACCGATAATTCGAAGAGACTTGCAAAGATAACTCAATCATACATAAAAGAATTCAAAGAAGATTCAAATATTATTCATAGATAAACTTGATCATAAACTCACAATTCATCGGATCTCGACAAACACACCGCAAAAAGAGATTACATCGAATAGATCTCCACAAGAGAGGGGGAGAACATTGTATTGAGATCCAAAAAGAGAGAAGAAGCCATCTAGCTAATAACTATGGACCCGAAGGTCTGTGGTAAACTACTCACAACTCATCGGAGGGGCTATGGTGTTGATGTAGAAGCCCTCCGTGGTGGGTTCCCCCTCTGGCAGAACGCCGGCGACGGCTCCAAGATGGGATCTCGCGGATACAGAAGGTTACAGTGGTGGAAATATTTCTTCGGTGGCTCCCTGGATGGTTTTGGGGTATGTAGGCTTATATAGGAGGAAGAAGTACATCGATGGCCGCCCGAGGGGCCCATGAGACAGGGGGCATGCCCTGTAGGGGTGGGCACGCCCCCACCCTCGTGGCTGCCTCGGCTGCTTCTTGACCTGCACTCCAAGTCCTCCGGATCACGTTCGTTCCAAAAATCACGCTCTCGAAGGTTTCATTCCGTTTGGACTCCGTTTGATATTCCTTTTCTTTGAAATACTGAAATAGGCAAAAAAAATAGCAATACAGGCTGGGCCTCCATTTAGTAGGTTAGTCCCAAAAATGATATAAATGTGTAAAATAAAGCCCATAGACATCCAAAACAGGTAATATAATAGCACGGAACAATCAAAAATTATAGATACGTTGGAGGCGTATCAGCAAGCCCCCCCCCCTTTGATCATTCCGATATCGCCCATTCTATTCTCTCATGCTTGCATTAGATTTTGCTATTGTTATTGTTTGCTCCTATTCTGATGCATAGCCTACTTTTGTATCTGCTGTTGTACCTTACCTACTTATCCTAATCTGCTTAGTATAGGTTGGTTAGTGATCCATCAGTGACCCCCACCTTGTCCTTGTTGCCCCTGCTTCATCATCGACGACTCGATCAACGTGATCAACGACCAGAGCCCGACACCTCACATCACATCACGCCCCTTTTGTTGCTTGACTCTGCAGAGTTACCATCGAATGCCGAGGGTGGAATCTCATACATCACTCCTGATGAGATCTCTATAGTGTAGCTATCCGGTCGTGGTCATCGAGGGTGATTTCCTCCTTAACCACTTCCGATACGGCTCTGTCGTGCAACTCCTCAAGTGTGAACCTCGAGGGTGGTTCCTCTTACATTCACCTTGATGATTACATCGAGTGGAATCCATCGAGGGTGGTTCCTCGGGGTTCCCCTTGGTGTTAGACACACAGTTACTACGGCTACTATGACTTTACACTGAACCATGTTACTAAAGACGGGTCGGCCCTGAGGGGTACCCGCGCGAGCTTAATTGCGAGTGATGTGTAGTCGGGTTGACCTGGAAGGTGCCCGCGAGATAACTACGAGGTGTGGCCAGGCATTCTTAGCCCTTGCCGCAAGTCCTTGAGACGGGGTGACAGGGTCACATCTTTCGTGAGTCTCTGCTTGTTACCGCGCGTTCCTAATCCACTACGATTTGGATATTTGATCTGAGGGGCCTCTGGCATGATAGCACTAACCATGACGTGGGCCTAGTATGGGCATTCTGCGTCGTATACATCAGCCGAAGCTTAATAGACATCAGCGACTGAGCGACGCGTGCCGGGTTGGACTGCGTAAGCACCTGCCTTTTAAGGAGGTAGCTAGGCCTACTCACCGGCTGCCCACGCAACATGCAGGAGTTCCCGAGGCGATCGCCCATGACCCCTAGGGCATAGGTTTAGTCTGGCGTGCTGACCTCTCTATTTAGCCTAGGTCGGGTTGCGGCGTATTGTTTGGCCGAGGCTGGGCATGACCCAGGAAAGTGTGTCCGGCCGGAGTTAAGCGAGCGTGGTGGGTAAGTTGGTGCATCCTTGCAGGGAAGAAAACATCTATCGATAGCCTATCCTACGGTAACAGACACTTGGAGTTGTATCCCCATCGATACAACTAGAATTGGATACTTGTGATGAGAAATGGATTGTGATGAGAAATGGATAGTATGGCTTTGGGATTGCTTTCTCGCAGGGAGTCATGAAAGGATCTCTGGCCGAGGTTGATAACACTACTACTACTTTACTTTATGCTACTCTTATCTCTTTTGATGTTGCAAGATGCTTGGAGCTGCTTGAAGATGCTAGTCTTCAATATGCTAAGTTTTCCCCTTCTCTTTTGGCATTCTGTAGTCTAGTCCACAGATACAACCCATTTCATTGATCCCTATGCCTAAGTAGTGTATATCCTTGCTTTGCGAGTACTTTGGATGAGTACTCACGATCGCTTTGCTACCCCTTTCCCCCCTTCTTTCTTCTTTCTGGTTGTTGCAACCAGATGGTGGAGCCCAGGATCCAGACGACACCATCGACGACTACTACAACCCCGAGGGTGCCTACTACTACGTGGAGGCCGCCGACGACCAGGAGTAGTTAGGAGGCTCCCAGGTAGGAGGTCTTGCCTTTTCGATCGCTGTTGATTTTGTGCTAGCCTTTTGAAGGCAAACTTGTTTAACTTATGTCTGTACTCAGATATTTTTGCTTCCGCTAACTCGTTTGTATTCAAGCTGATGTATTCGAGCCCTCGAGGCCCCTGGCTTGTAATGTTGGAGATCGTTGTAGAAAATAAAAAAAATCTACGCATCACCAAGATCAATCTATGGAGTCATCTAGCAACAAGAGAGAGGAGTGCATCTACATACCCTTGTAGATCACGAGCAGAAGCGTTCAAGAGAACGTGGTTGATGGAGTCATATTCGTCGTGATCCAAATCACCGAGGATCCTAGCACCGAACGGATGGCACCTCTGCGTTCAACACACGTACGGAGCGGAGACGTCTCCCGCGCCTTGATCCAGCACGGAGGAGGGAGAGGTTGAGGAAGAGATCTCCAGCAGTAGCACGGCGGCATGGTGGTGATGGAGAGGCAGTACTCGGGCAGGGCTTCGCCAAGCTTCTGCGAAGGAGGAGAGGTGTTGGGGAGGGGAGGGGCTGCGCCTTGGAGGTGTCTGTGCAGCCCTCCCCTTGCCCCTCTATTTATAGGGGGAGGAGGAAAGGGGCCGGCCCCCTCTAGATGAGATCTAGAGGGGGGGGGGGGCGACCAAGGGGGGGGGGGGCTTGCCCCCAAGCAAGGGGGGCGACCCCCTTAGGGTTTTCCCCCAACCCTAGGCGCATGGGCCCAAGGGGGGGATGCTCCCAGCCCTCTAATGGTTGATTCCCTTCCCTCTACGGCCCATGAGGCCCTTAGGGAGAGGTGGCCCCTCCCGGTGGACCCCCGGAACCCTTCTGGTGGCCCTGGTACAATACCGGTATGCCCCCGAACTTTTCCGGTGACCGTATTACAACTTCCCATATATAAATATTCACCTTCGGACCATTCCGGAACTCCTCATGACGTCCGAGATCTCATCCGGGACTCCGAATAACATTCGGTAATCACATACAAGTCTTCCTAATAACCCTAGCATCACCAAACCTTAAGTGTGTAGACCCTACGGGTCCGGGAATCACGCAGACATGACCGAAACAACTCTCTGGCCAATAACCAACAGCGGGATCTGGATACCCATGTTGTCTCCCACATGTTCCACGATGATCTCATTGAATGAACCACGATGTTGAGGATTCAAGTAATCCCGTATACAATTCCCTTTGTCACACGGTATGTTACTTGCCCGAGATTCGATCGTCGGTATCCCAATACCTCGTTCAATCTCGTTTCCGGCAAGTCACTTTACTCGTTCCGTAATGCATGATCCCGTGACCAACCACTTGGTCACATTGAGCTCATTATGATGATGCATTACCGAGTGGGCCCAGAGATACCTCTCCGTCATACGGATTGACAAATCCCAGTCTTGATTCGTGCCAACCCAATAGACACTTTCGGAGATACCTATAGTGCACCTTTATAGTCACCCAGTTACGTTGTGACGTTTGGTACACCCAAAGCACTCCTACGATATCCGGGAGTTACACAATCTCATGGTCTAAGAAACTGATACTTGACATTAGAAAAGCTTTAGCAAACGAACTACATGATCTTGTGCTATGCTTAGGATTGGGTCTTGTCCATCACATCATTCTCCTAATGATGTGATCCCGTTATCAATGACATCCAATGTCCATTGTCAGGAAACCATGACTATCTATTGATCAACGAGCTAGTCAACTAGAGGCTCACTAGGGACATGTTGTGGTCTATGTATTCACACATGTATCACTGTTTCTGGTTAATACAATTATAGCGTGAACAATAGACAATTATCATGAACAAGGAAATATAATAATAATCATTTTATTATTGCCTCTAGGGCATATTTCCAACAGTCTCCCACTTGCACTAGAGTCAATAATCTAGTTACACTGTGATGAATCGAATACCCATAGAGTTCTGGTGCTGATCATGTTTTGCTCGCGGAAGAGGTTTAGTCAACGGATCTGCGACATTCAGATCCGTATGCACTTTGCAAATATCCGTGTCTCCATCTTGAACATTTTCACGATGGAGTTGAAGTGACACTTGATGTGCCTGGTCTTCTTGTGAAACCTGGGCTCCTTGGCAAGGGCAATAGCTCCGGTGTTGTCACGGAAGAGAGTGATTGGCCCCGATGCATTGGGAATAACTACTAGGTCGGTGATGAACTCCTTCATCCAGATTGCTTCATGCGCTGCCTCCGAGGCTGCCATGTACTCCGCTTCCCATATACATCCCACCACGACGCTCTGCTTGCTGCTGCACCAGCTTACTGCCCCACCATTCAAAATATACACGTATCCGGTTTGTGACTTGGAGTCATCCAGATCTGTGTCGAAGCTAGCATCGACGTAACCCTTTACGACGAGCTCTTCGTCACCTCCATAAACGAGAAACATGTCCTTAGTCCTTTTCAGGTACTTCAGGATATTCTTGACCGCTATCCAGTGTTCCATGCCGGGATTACTTTGGTGTCTTGCAACCAAACTTACGGCAAGGTTTACATCAGGTCTGGTACACAGCATGGCATACATAATAGACGCTATGGCCGAGGCATAGGGGATGACACTCATCTTTTCTTTATCTTCTGCCGTGGTCGGGGATTGAGCCGAGCTCAATTTCACACCTTGCAATACAGGCAAGAACCCCTTCTTGGACTGATCCATATTGAACTTCTTCAATATCTTGTCAAGGTATGTGCTTTGTGAAAGACCTATGAGGCGTCTCGATCTATCTCTATAGATCTTGATGCCTAATATATAAGCAGCTTCTCCAAGGTCCTTCATTGAAAAACACTTATTCAAGTAGGCCTTTATGCTGTCCAAAAGTTCTATATCATTTCCCATCAAAAGTATGTCATCCACATATAATATGAGAAATGCTACAGAGCTCCCACTCACTTTCTTGTAAACGCGGGCTTCACCATAAGTCTGCATAAACCCAAATGCTTTGATCATCTCATCAAAGCGAATGTTCCAACTCCGAGATGCTTGCACCAACCCATAAATGGATCGCTGGAGCTTGCATACATTGTTAGCACTCTTAGGATCGACAAAACCTTCCGGCTGCATCATATACAATTCTTCCTTAAGATAGCCGTTAAGGAATGCCGTTTTGACGTCCATTTGCCATATCTAATAATCATAGTATGCGGCAATTGCTAACATGATTCAGACGGACTTCAGCTTCGCTACGGGAGAGAAAGTCTCATCGTAGTCAACCCCTTGAACTTGCCGATAACCCTTAGTGATAAGTTGAGCTTTATAGATGGTAACATTACCATCCGCATCCGTCTTCTTCTTAAAGATCCATTTATTTTCTATCACTCGTCGATCATCGGGCAAGTCTGCCAAAGTCCATACTTTGTTTTCATACATGGATCCTATCTCGGATTTCATGGCTTCAAGCCATTTGTTGGAATCTGGGCCCGCCATCGCTTCTTCATAGTTCGAAGGTTCACCGTTGTCTAACAACATGATTTCCAGGACAGGGTTGCCATACCACTCTGGTGTGGAACGTGTCCTTGTGGACCTACGAAGTTCAGTAGTAACTTGATCAGAAGTACCTTGATCATCATCATTAATTTCCTCTCTAGTTGGTGCAGGCACCACAGGAACATCTTCCTGAGCTGTGCTACTTACTAGTTCAAGAGGTAGTACTTCATCAAGTTCCACTTTCCTCCCACTTACTTCTTTCGAGAGAAACTCTTTCTCCAGAAAGGACCCATTCTTGGCAACAAAGATCTTGCCTTCGGATCTGAGGTAGAAGGTATACCCAAAGGTTTCCTTAGGGTATCCTAGGAAGATGCATTTTTCTGACTTGGGTTCGAGCTTTTCAGGTTGAAGTTTCTTGACATAAGCATCGCATCCCCAAACTTTTAGAAATGACAACTTAGGTTTCTTTCCAAACAATAATTCATATGGTGTCGTCTCAACGGATTTAGACGGTGCCCTATTTAAAGTGAATGTAGCTGTATCTAAAGCGTATCCCTGAAATGATAGTGGTAAATCGGTAAGAGACATCATATACCGCACCATATCCAATAGAGTGCGATTACGACGTTCGGATAGACCATTATGCTGAGGTGTTCCAGGCGGCGTGAGTTGTGAAACAATTCCACATTTCCTTAAGTGCATACCAAACTCGTGACTTAAATATTCTCCCCCACGATCTGATCGTAAGAACTTTATTTTTCTATCACGTTGATTCTCTACCTCATTCTGAAATTCCTTGAACTTTTCAAAGGTCTCAAACTTGTGTTTCATTAAGTAGACATACCCATATCTACTTAAGTCATCAGTGAGGGTGAGAACATAACGATAGCCACCGCGAGCCTTAACACTCATTGGACCGCACACATCAGTATGTATAATCTCCAATAAGTTGGTTTTTTGCTCCATTGTTCCGGAGAACGGAGTCTTGGTCATTTTGCCCATGAGGCATGGTTCGCACGTGTCAAATGATTCGAAATCAAGAGACTCCAAAAGTCCATCTGTATGGAGCTTCTTCATGCGTTTGACACCAATGTGACCAAGGCGGCAGTGCCATAGATATGTGGGACCATCATTATCAATCTTACATCTTTTGGTATTCACACTATGAATATGTGTAACATTACATTCGAGATTCATTAAGAATAAACCATTGACCAGCGGGCATGACCATAAACATATCTCTCATATAAATAGAACAACCATTATTCTCGGATTTAAATGAGTAGCCATCTCGTATTAAACGAGATCCAGATACAATGTTCATGCTCAAAGCTGGCACTAAATAACAATTATTGAGGTTTAAAACTAATCCCATAGGTAAATGTAGAGGTAGCGTGCCGACGGCGATCACATCGACCTTGGAACCATTCCCGACGCGCATCGTCACCTCGTCCTTCGCCAGTCTCCGCTTATTCCGCAGCTCCTGTTTTGAGTTACAAATATGAGCAACTGCACCGGTATCAAATACCCAGGAGCTACTACGAGTACTGGTAAGGTACACATCAATAACATGTATATCACATATACCTTTGGTGTTGCCGGCCTTCTTATCTGCTAAGTACTTGGGGCAGTTCCGCTTCCAGTGACCGTTCCCTTGCAATAAAAGCACTCAGTCTCAGGTTGGGTCCATGCTTTGGCTTCTTCCCGGCAACTGGCTTACCGGGCGCGGCAACTCCCTTGCCGTCCTTCTTGAAGTTCTTCTTACCCTTGCATTTCTTGAAACTAGTGGTTTTATTGACCATCAACACTTGATGTTCCTTTTTGATTTCTACCTCCGCTGATTTCAACATTGAAAATACCTCAGGAATAGTTTTCACCATCCCCTGCATATTGTAGTTCATCACAAAGCTCTTGTAGCTAGGTGGGAGCGACTGAAGGATTCTGTCAATGACCGCCTCATCCGGGAGGTTAATGTCCAGCTGGGACAAGCGGTTGTGCAACCCAGACATTTTGAGTATGTGCTCGCTGACAGAACTATTTTCCTCCATCTTACAACTGTAGAACTTGTCAGGGACTTCGTATCTCTCGACCTGGGCATGAGCTTGGAAAACCATTTTCAGCTCTTCGAACATCTCATATGCTCCGTGTTGCTCAAAACGCTTTTGGAGCCCCGGTTCTAAGCTGTAAAGCATGCTACACTGAACGAGGGAGTAGTCATCAACACGCGACTGCCAAGCGTTCATAACGTCTTGGTTCGCTGGGACGGGTGCTTCACCTAGCGGTGCTTCTAGGACATATGCTTTCTTGGCAGCTATGAGGATGATCCTCAGGTTCCGGACCCAGTGCGTATAGTTGCTGCCATCCTCCTTCAACTTGGTTTTATCTAGGAATGCGTTGAAGTTGAGGTTGACATGAGCGTGGGCCATTTGATCTACATGGAATTTTGCAAAAGTTTTAGACTAAGTTCAGGATAATTAAGTTCATCTAATCAAATTATTTAATGAACTCCCACTCAGATAGACATCCCTCTAGTCATCTAAGTGATACATGATCCGAGTCAACTAAGCCGTGTCCAATCATCAAATGAGACGGACTAGTCATCATCGGTGATCATCTCCATGTTGATCGTATCTTCTATACGACTCATGTTCGACCTTTCGGTATCTTGTGTTCCGAGGCCATGTCTGTACATGCTAGGTTCGTCAAGTCAACCTAAGTGTTTTGCATGTGTAAATCTGGCTTACACCCGTTGTATGTGAGCGTTAGGATCTATCACACCCGATCATCACGTGGTGCTTCGAAACAACGAACTTTCGCAATGGTGCATAGTTAGGGGGAACACTTTCTTGAAATTGTTATCGGGGATCATCTTATTTACTACCGTCGTTCTAAGCAAATAAGACGCAAAAACATGATAAACATCACATGCAATCAAATAGTGACATGATATGGCCAATATCATTTTGCTCCTTTTGATCTCCATCTTCGGGGCGCCATGATCATCATCGTCACTGGCATGACACCATGATCTCCATCATCATGATCTCCATCATCATGTCTCCATGAAGTTGTCTCGCGAACTATTACTTCTACTACTATGGCTAACAGTTTAGCAAAGAAGTAAAGTAATTACATGGCGTTATTGAGTGACACACAGGTCATACAATAAATAAATAAAGACAACTCCTATGGCTCCTACTGGTTTTCATACTCATCGACATGCAAGTCGTGATTCCTATTACAAGAACATGATCAATCTCATACATCACATATATTTCATTCATCACATCCTTTTGGCCATATCACATCACAAGGCATATGCTGCAAAAACAAGTTAGACGTCCTCTAATTGTTGTTGCAAGTTTTTATGTGGCTGCTATAGGGTTCTAGCAAGAACGTTTATTACCTACGCCAAAACCATAATGTGATATGCCAATTTCTATTTACCCTTCATAAGGACCCTTTTCATTGAATCCGATCCGACTAAAGTGGGAGAGACAAACACCCGCTAGCCACCTTATGCAACTAGTGCATGTCAGTCGGTGGAACCTGTCTCACGTAAGCGTACGTGTAAGGTCGGTCCGGGATGCTTCATCCCACGATGCCGCTGAAACAAGATAAGACTAGTAGTGGTATGTAAATTGACAAAATCTACGCCCACAACAAAATTGTGTTCTATTCATGCATAGAAACTATGCATAGACCTAGCTCATGATGCCACTGTTGGAGATCGTTGCAGAAAATAAAAAAAATTCTATGCATCACCAAGATCAATCTATGGAGTCATCTAGCAATGAGAGAGAGGAGTGCATCTACATACCCTTGTAGATCGCGAGCGGAAGCATTCAAGAGAACGGGGTTGATGGAGTCGTACTCGTCGTGATCCAAATCACCGATGATCCTAGCGCCGAACGGATGGCACCTCCGCGTTCAACACAGGTACGGAGCGGAGACGTCTCCCATGCCTTGATCCAGCAAGGAGGAGGGAGAGGTTGAGGAAGAGATCTCTAGCAACAGCACGATGGCGTGGTGGTGATGGAGAGGCAGTACTCCGGCAGGGTTTCGCCAAGCTTCTGCGGAGGAGGAGAGATGTTGGGGAGGGGAGGGGCTGTGCCTTGGAGGTGTCTGTGCAGACCTCCCCTCGCCCCTCTATTTATAGGGGGAGGAAGGGGGCTGGCCCCCTCTAGATGAGATCTAGAGGGGGGGCGGCGACCAAGGTGGGGGACTTGCCCCCAAGCAAGGGGGGCGCCCCCCTTAGGGTTCCCCCCAACCCTAGGCGCATGGGCCCAAGGGGGGATGCGCCCAGCCCTCTAAGGGCTGGTTCCCTTCCCTCTACGGCCCATGAGGCCCTCCGGGAGAGGTGGCCCCTCCCGGTGGACCCCCGGAACCCTTTCGGTGGCCCCGGTACAATACCGGTATGCCCCCGAACTTTTCCGGTGACCGTATTACAACTTCCCATATATAAATCTTCACCTCCGGACCATTCCGGAACTCCTCGTGACGTCCGGGATCTCATCCGGGACTCCGAACAACATTCGGTAACTGCACACTAATTCCCATAACAACTCTAGCGTCACCGAACCTTAAGTGTGTACACCCTACGGGTTCGGGAATCACGCAGACATGACCGAGACAGCTCTCCGGCCCATAACCAACAGCGGGATCTGGATACCCATGTTGGCTCCCACATGTTCCACGATGATCTCATCGAATGAACCACGATGTCGAGGATTCAAGTAATCCCGTATACAATTCCCTTTGTCACACAGTACGTTACTTGCCCGAGATTCAATCGTCGGTATCCCAATACCTCGTTCAATCTCGTTTCCGGCAAATCACTTTACTCGTTCCGGAATGCATGATCCCGTGACCAATCACTTGGTCACATTGAGCTCATTATGATGATGCATTACCGAGTGGGCCCAGAGATACCTCTCCGTCATACGGAGTGACAAATCCCAGTCTTGATTCGTGCCTACCCAACAGACACTATCGGAGATACCTGTAGTGCACCTTTATAGTCACCCAGTTACGTTGTGATGTTTGGTACACCCAAAGCACTCCTACGGTATCCGGGAGTTACACAATCTCATGGTCTAAGAAACTGATACTTGACATTAGAAAAGCTTTAGCAAACAAACTACATGATCTTGTGCTATGCTTAGGATTGGGTCTTGTCCATCACATCATTCTCCTAATGATGTGATCCCATTATCAATGACATCCAATGTCCATAGTCAGGAAACCATGACTATCTGTTGACCAACGAGCTAGTCAACTAGAGGCTCACTAGGGACATGTTGTGGTCTATGTATTCACACATGTATCACTATTTCCGGTTAATACAATTATAGCATGAACAATAGACAATTATCATGAACAAGGAAATATATAAATAATCATTTTATTATTGCCTCTAGGGCATATTTCCAATGTGTAATATAAAGCTTGTATTATTTTAATTTGTGTCTAGAGTTGTGTTGTGATATCTTCCCGTGAGTCCTTGATATTGATCGTACACATTTGCGTGTATGATTAGTGTACGATTGAATGGAGGGCGTCACAAGTTGGTATCAGAGCCGACTGCCTGTAGGTAGCCCCCTTTCCAACTCCTTGGCCGAAGTTGAGTCTAGTCATTGAAAAAACTTTTACTAACATTGGTTGTGTGTCTTACGGGCCCACATCGCCATTGGGTGGTATTAGGATCTTTTACTCCTCGTCTATACTCTGGGACTCTGATCTCTCTTCTATTCGGGTTAAAATGAATTTACTAACTATAACATTAGGTCTCGTGATCATACCCACCCGGAGGGCCTCTTGTTACAGATGATCGCCTGCTGCACCAGAAGATTCCGAAGATACTCTATGTTGTTCTCTCGAGACTTTGTGCCATCACTTTTGCGATTCCAGTCCATCGATAACCCCCCCCCTATTGGTAACCACATGCACTTGCCTTTAATACAATCGTTCCCCATTGATCTTGTTATTACAAGATAGCCTGTAATACTTTCGGGTATTTCGAGAATCCATTGTGCCTGCTGCGTTGCAGCTCCTTTTCCGCATAAATACGCGCATGAATAATTCCTCGCACTTACCGATGATCTGCTCTTCCCAAGTTGTTCGTGTGTTTCACAAAATTCTTCAAAATGATATTCGATCTCCTGAAATCCTCAATAGCCTATTGCTCTTGAGCTTCCTTACCTGCTTGCATTTTGGTTAATTCCATATGTCTAGAAATGTATATTAGTATCCCTTTCCATCATCATTTTGAGCCTTTGTTTCGATATGTTTGTGAATGGTCGCAATCATTAGTCGAAACTAGAATTCGTCCTTTCGGCTCAGACGTCACTCTGGACATGAGGTGGTTCTAGGCAATTCAAACCTCGATTGCTTCTCGATCTATGTCTATTCAACTTGTCTTTTGATCATAGCCTCTGCTTTTGATCCCCCGATTTGGAAATCATAATTCCTTTGTATTTAAGCTTTGAAGTTATCCAAATATATCTATAATCCGATGCCTTTGCATTCTTTGTTCTTCTGGTTGAATATCGATACTCACATCAGATCCTTCATGGACCGTCATATCCTTGGTTGGATTATTATCCGACAATGTCCTTCATATTCATTAACCTTGTGAGTTCTTCCCCTGACACATAATGCCTTGGTAAATACTATCATCTGCTTTTGTCAACCATGCTCTACTTTCAAGCTGGTATAAATTACTCCTGAAGCTCGCGTTATGTGTTCCTAAGATGCCCCGATGGGTTGAACCTATGCCTTCCCTAAATCTGTGTGAACTCAAAAGTTATGCGGGTTTTACTCTACTGACTTTTTGTCAGATAAAATTTCAATGCTACAACTTCAAAAGCGGGAAGTGAATGAAATGTTGTGCATTGGAGAAGTGGGAGTCTACCTTGAACTTTGTGTTCATGCCCATGGACTCGATGTGGAACTTATCATGGAAGCTTCTTGTGATAATAATAATACCCTTGCTATAAGTTCATCTTGTATCGATGGTTTGATCATTCATAACCGTGGTTCCAACCATAGTTTCTCCTTAATTCCATTTCCTGGACAAGTTAAAATACTTGTCTCCTACAAGTCATTTCACCTGTCCAACCTCTATTTTGATCTTCCTTCGAGTATTAGCCTCCAGTATCTCGAGAATATCAAAGAACTGGGTTGCTTCATATGAGTCTTCATCTAGTATTGCTTCTCACCGATTTTGGATTTCCCTTGGGTTCTGAGTTATTAGTCACTTGAGAACACCGATAGGTGAATTAATTCCGCACTATGATTCTATAACTCTAAGTAATTTTCCCTACTTGCGAGTTTAATAATCCTTCAAGTCATTCCTGACCTGATCAACTATTACTACAAAAAAAAGACACATCCGTGACATTTTGGGCCGAACGAATTTTTTTCTGTCATACATATGACACTTCTATGACGATAATTGTGACAAAACCCAGTATCATCATAGATGTGGTGGTCTCCTACTTCTATGACAAAAAATCATGACAGAAAATGGGCTTTTCGTCCTGGGCGGGCCGGAGATGCAGCTACATGACATTCTTTGGGCCGTCCATGACGGAAAAAACCGTGGTAGAAGCAAGGGGGAGGAAAATTTCGGGGAGTTGCCGGTTACGGTGGGAGGTCGGGGGCCGAGCAATGCGCGTTTCTCTCGTACACGTATGCGCGTGTGTGCGAGGCATTGGCTCTAACTGAAGCCGAGCGAGGCATTGGGCTCTAACTGAACCCGAGCGATTGCACTGCAGGCTACGCGTTACTGAACCCGAGGGATCGATCGATGGCTGTTAACTGAACCCGATGGAGCGATTCCTTCGCTACTGCTGCTAACTGAAGCCGATCGATTGGATGAACAGTGAGCGTTGCGGGGGGGGGGGGGGGGGTTGGATGAACAGTGAGCGGTGGCGTTACCTCTGGATGAACAGGAACCCGTGGTGTGGAGGGCTGGATGAACAGTAGACGGTGGAGGGGTGGCCGTGGAGGGGTGGTTGAACAGGACCCCGTGGTGTGGAGGGCTGGATGAACAGTAGACGGTGGAGGGATGGATGAACAGTAGATGGTGGAGGGGTGTTTGAACAGTAGCCGGTGGAGTAGCGCGCGGTGGAGGATGGATGAACAGGAGCCCATGGAGGCTGGAGGAGGTCGACGGTGGAGATGAACAGTATCCCGTGGAGTCCCATTTTGTGGTACGCCACACCCCTCCCGATGAATAGGACCCCCGTTTCGACCGTAGCACTCCAACACAAGTCCGTTTCATTCGTTTTGCGGTACACCACACCCCTCTCGATGAACAGGACCCTCGTTTCGACCGTAGGAGGTCCGTTTCGTCCGTTTTGCGGTACGGCGCACCCCTCCCGATCAACAGGACCCCCGTTTTGACCGTAGGAGGTCCGTTTCCTCCGTTTTGTGGTACGCCACACCCCTCCCGATCAACAGGACCCCGTTCCGAATGTAGGAGGTCCGTTTCCTCCGTTGTGTGGTACGCCAGGCCTCGTTTCCATCGCCTGTTCCATCCAAGCCCTCCCGATGAACACGACCACGCATTCCGTTCTGACCCAGCCGGTTGGCTCCCCATGAACACGACGACGACGCTGTTTCTCTATTCCGACCCAGCCATGTACACGAGCCCTCACCGTACGTATGCACGAGTAGGCGTTCGAAACCCCACCCGTATGTACACATACGTGGCCGTATTTTCTTTCTTGCACCCTGGCCGCTGTACGTACGTGTACATGCTACATGCGCGCCTCTACTACGACACGTGCGCACCTCTACAACGACCAGTATGTATGTACACGTTTGTGACTAGAATGACAATGCTACGTACGCTTCGACCAGGTGGATCTCGACTGTCAGGCACTTCCTTACGTGCGAAAATGTAGCTAGTGGGTCCCAACAGTCAGAGGGGCGAATCATTTTTTTTGCCCGGACGCACTTCCTTGTGTGCGAGGATGTAGCTGGTGGGTCCCAACAGTCAGGGGGGCGAATCATTTTTTTGCCCGGACGCACTTCCTTGCGTGCGAAGATGTAGCTGGTGGGTCCCAGCAGTCAGGAATAATTATTTTGCACGTAATAAGGAGGCACTTCCTTGTTGCGGCCGTGGACCCAACTGTCAGCCTCTCCATGTACAGTCCACGTCCGATGGAAGCCGTTCCTTGACCACGTTGACCACGTCGCGCCGAGAGCACCAGGGCGGTGGAGAATGGCGAGGCCTAGGAAGGGGACGACATGGGGCCGGGGAAGACGCGACAGTGGATGCCCACGTGTAGAGGAGTACGAGGGTTCACTGGGTCGCTACGGTGTGAGGCTGCCGTCGCCGCAGAATAACAGGGGGTGTGGGTGAGTAGAGGGATGGCCTGGCCAGCGGTGGGAGTAGTAGGGGGCGGTGACGCCTCCACCGCATCGCATACGGCCACGGGAGGCAGGAGCACAAGGCACGACCGGCGTTGGTTTGGGTGGCTGGAGCAAGAAGACCAGAGGTTGAAGAAGCACTACGGCCGTTGGATGGACATCGTACGGTCACTATTGCTAGAATTGTGCATATTGACTAAGTTGACAAAGCCCTCCATCCCCATCAACTTAGTAGGCCCACAAGTCAGCTTGCCACTATACTGGGTCCCAGCTAACAGGGGGAGTATTCTTTTTTTTGTGCGTAATAAGGAGGCACTTCCTTGCCTGCAAAAATATAGCTGGTGGGTCTGAGCTGTCAGCGGCGGTAACGTTTTTTTCACGAAATACAGAGGCTCTTTCGGTGGGTCCCCGATGTCAGGTGGAGGAATCATTATTTTGTGCGTAATAAGGAGGCATTTCCTTGCGTGCGGCCATGGACCCAGCTGTCAGCCTCTCCACGTACAGTCCACTTCAGATGCATGTCGGTTGTTGACCACGTTGACCAGGCCGCACCGAGAGCACTAGGGCGGTGGACGACGGCGAGGCCTAGGAAGGGAACGACATGGAGGCAGGGAAGACTCGACAGTTGTTTCCCACGCGGAGGGGAGTACGACTGTATGAGGGTTTACTGGTTCATCTGCCGTCGTCGGAGAATAACAGCAGGTGTGGGTGAGTAGAGGGATGGCTAAGCCAGCGATGGGAGTACGATGGGGCGGTGAGGGCTGCGCGGCAGCATAGCCGACCGTGGGGAGGAGGGAGCAGGTAGTCCCACCGACGCTTGTTTGAGTAGCTGGAGCAGGAAGAGCAGAGATTGAAGAAGCACGACGGCCGTTGGATGGACATCATACGGTCACTGGAGCTAGAATCGTTCATATTGACTAAGTTGACAAAGCCCTCCGTCCCCGTCAACTTAGTATGCCCACAAGTCAGCCTCCCAACATGGTGGGTCCCAGCTAGCAGGGGGAGTATTCATTTTTCTGTGTGTAATAAGGAGGCACTCCGGTGGGTCCGAGCTGACAGCGGGGGAACGTTTTTTTTTCGCGAAATACGGTGGTCCGTCCGGTGGGTCCCAGTAGTCAGGGACAAACGTTTTTTTCGCGAAATACGGTGGCCCGTCCGGTGGGTCCCAGCAGTCAGGGGGAAACATATTTTCCGCGAAATACTGGTGGCCCGTCCGGTGGGTCCGTGCTGTCAGGTGGAGGAATAATTATTTTGCGCGTAATAAGGAGGCACTTCCTTGTGGCTATCGTGGACCCAGCTGTCAGCCTCTCCACGTACAGTACTCTTACGATAGAAGTCGGTCGTTGACCACATTGACCACGCCGCGCCAAGAGCACCATGGCGGTGGACGACGGTGAGGCCTAGGAAGGGGACGACGCGGAGCCGGGGACGACGCGACAGTGGATGCCCATGCGGAGAGGAGCACGAGGGTTCACTAGTTCGGCTGCGGTGTGAGGCTGCCGTTGCCGCAGAATAACAGGGGGAGTGGGTGAGTGGAGGGATGGCCTGGCCAGCGGTGCGAGTAGTATGGGGACGGTGAGGCCTCCGCAGCAGCACAGCCAGCCATGGGAGGCAGGAGCATGCGGCACGACCGGTGCTGCTTTGGGCGGCTAGGGCAAGAAGACCAGAGGTTGAAGAAGAACTACGGTCGTTGGATGGACATCGTTGACCACGCCGCGTCGAGAGCACCAGGGCGGTGGATGACGGCAAGGCCTACGAAGGGAACGACATGGAGCCAGGGAAGACACGGCAGTGGCTGCCATGTGGTGGAGAGTACGAGGGTTGACTGGTTCGGCTCCCGTCGCCAGAAAATAACAGGAGGTGTGGGTGAGTAGAGGGATAGACAGGCCAGGGATGCAAGTATGATGGGGTCGTGAGGCCTACCCGGCAGCACTGCCGGCCACGGGAGGCGGGAGCAGGCGGTTCCGACGACGCTGGTTTGGGCGGCTGGGGCAGGAAGATCAGAGACTGAAGAAGCACGATTGCCGTTAGATTGACATCTAACGGTCTGACGCTGGTAGAGTTGATTGTTGACTAAGTTTCCTTTTTTGCGAAACCTTTTGTATGCATGAACTTGGTAGGCCCACAAGTCAGCCTCCAAATCTGTGGCAGACAACATAAAGCCCATTTGCTATTTTTTATAATTTGCAGCCCATTTGCTAATTCTTAAGTAATTTATTACAGCCCATTTTCTGCCCAGGACCATGGTCAAAATGTTCAACCTTATTTTGCATATTTTGGTGGAGTCCGAACTATTGTAATCCTGAAATGATAAACATTTTTGTAAGAACTTATTGATTTGCCAAAAAAATCGTTTTGTTTTTGTGAGCAAATAAGACGTGGGACAATTGAGTTGGTTTAAGGGAAAACCAGTGGTAAAAAAATCAGCGCTGGGTGGGAAAAAACAACAAAAATAAGGATGTAAATATGAAAAGGGAATTTCATGTGTTTTCAATATAATGATACGTGTATATGAACTAGTAAAACTATAGGTAGAGATTAGAAAACGGATGTAGGACATGCGTTTCAAGAGGAAAATAGAACTGGGCTGTGTGTTTGATTCAGTAAAAAAAACTGCCTGCGGATGTTGTAAGACAAAATATAACTAACGCTGGTGGGCCAGAGGCCAGTAGATACCTGCTGGATCTTTGTGCCCCGTTGTTGTCATGGGCTGGTCCTGTTAAAAACAAAACTAACCCTGGGCAGTCTGCAGCCCAATTGAAACTTGCTCGACCTGAAAAAACAATATACGTGCTCAATAAATGAGAGAATTCTGCAAGTACAGACTGATAACTGGGATGCATCACGGATATTGTTTTTTATCGTGATAATAAGTGCATGCACTTGTTTCAAAAAATTGGAGAACTGGAAATTCGAACGGCGGGTGCTTATGCTACCCATCAAATAAAAATCAGGTGCCTGAAAATTTGTTTCGAAACAAATGATTCAGCTTTATATCCACGCCAACCCTCGGCATGATGGTTGGAAGCAAATGCAAGTTCATACCAAAAGATCGTTAACAACAATACCAACTTGCGGACGACAAGGTAGTATAACTACCAATACCTAACTAACTTATAATGTTCTTACTCCTGGCCCTAGTGTTCGTCTGGTAGAAAATCTTGCAGAGGACCAGTTCCCGCTCCTTCTCTTGCTCTAGGTCCCCGAGGTGGTACTGGTGCATCACCCAGTTGGTCCTCTGCTAGTCGAAGTTCTTGCTGGTGTGCAGCACCAGAACCTTTTTTGCTGCCCGTCTGCCGGCCGTTGACCATCACCGACAAGGTATTGCTGGTCTTGTTCCACATCGCATGCATGCCGCACTACGACTGTATCTTGCGACGCATCCACGTGCCCCTTTTGAACGCCCTGGAATTGCGCTGGAAGAATTGCTTCCTTAGGCCACTCAGTGTGATGCTTGCAGTATTGTGGAATACAGGTTTTAGTGTACGTAGTTGGCATTTTCATAACATCTTTGGCATGTTGCAGTCACTTGTTTCACTTTTTATTAATTGTCAAATTGTAATTGCTTCACCAGGTCTATCTCTAAAAAGAAAAATAGAGCTATAAACAAAGGAATATGTTTGTGCAAGTAGACGACCGATCAGTGTCTTACCTGGAAGTTTCTTAGGTTGGGTGTAGCATATGCTGTGCTCGCTGTCGATGGTTGATATGAACAAATCGATGAGAGACTGAAATCTTGCGCTGTCAGCACTCACTTTGGCCTCAAGGTGCTCGATCACCTCCTAATCCGTGGGATCGAACTTGACGCCAGCCGACAGCACCGGCCAATCCTTCTTCGACTTGCATCAGTAATTCTAGTTATATGGTACTCAATGTATGATCAATCGACTATTTTAAGTGAATGATGAAAGATTTCGACAGATAAGTGGTACTCCAAATCTGAAGTCCAGAATACCCGAACACACTGCCGGGATTCTTGTGTCACCTCACGTGCAGCGTGTTGTCACGTCAATTAAATGTGTGGACATGTTGAATAATTTGACCGACGTATACTAGTACTGCTACTGTACTACTTATTAGTCGTATTTAGTGTCACAATTTATACATAGGTTTAACTAACAAGTACGCACTTGAAGCCTAACTGATATATATATATATATATATATATATATATATATATATGGCTTCTGCACAGCATCTCCATCATCATTATCAGCACATCCTACGCAGGTGAGTTAGGATGCACTTGATCCCGGGAAGGTATCTATCCTTCAAACCAGAGGAGTGCTTCAAACTAACAACAATACATAATATCCAACAAAAGAGGGTCGTGCTACAGCAGCAGAATACATGGCTCAGTCTAGATATCAGCACGAATCAAGTTGTGCATATTTGCTGTTGGCATGAACCACATCGCCGCATGTCGGGTTTGCAAAAGCCATCCATCGCATGGAAGCTTGATGCCTTTCACACACTGAAGATTACCTGGCAACAAGCTGTGTCGACGAATCTCTGGATATGATGATTCATGAAACCCATGGTATGATGTGTAAACACAACCCCCCCTCGCGAATGGAAGTTGCATAGCACAGTAATCATCGCCGGTGATATGATCGATGATTGGTTGGATGATCGGATAATTGAGCTCGAGGAACAAGGAGTGGTTGCTGAGTCTGTAAACCCTCCTCCATTTGAATACGCCTGGCCCAACGGAGCTGGGATCTTTCTCGAACACGAAGCAGCCATAGCCATCAATGTCACGAACGCCCCACGCATTGTACTGCATGTGGTTTGATGTAATGGTTTGGTCAATTTGGTACGTGCGAATGAGCATCAAATGACCGCCGTCAGCTGAACGAGTGATAAACCACCACCCATCGGCTGGTATGATTCCAGGTCCTGGAATCATGAAGGCCAGCGCATTTGCGTCTGCTGCAACAATTCAAATTGGAGACCAAAAGGACAAAAATAAACAATCATGTTCAGAGTATGTGTGGAATTAAGATTATTATAACAGTGACACATATCATAGACAGAGAATTGCAATGTCGTGGTCATAGTCATACCCCAAGTTAAAAAATAAGCAGATGGCTTTCATATTCTAGCAACATGTCATGGTTCAAACATCATGTAACAATGAGAGGAAAACAACTATGACAACGCCTACTCATATTCTACCATAGCACTTACTACTACTGTTCTCATATCAACTCTAAGCAATAACATGTGTTGTTATACAAATCTTGTAAACGAGAGTAACATATAGCAATCATGATGTTATGCTCATAATATGTATTCTAACAATCATTAGATGCCAATTGTTATCATATCAACTCTAACAATAACATGTGTGGTCATAAAAATCTAGGAAATGAGAGGAACACATAACAATGATGTGGTTATAGACATGCTATGCATTCTAAATTTGTAACAAATGAACAGGCAATTGTATTCATAAGGTAAAGATGAGATGAGATAGAACAGTTACACGATGATAGATTCCACCAGTATAGGCAGCCAATCTGTGCGTCAACCGCGTAAACGATGCCATCGTGCACTATAGCATCAAACAGAAATGTTGCCTCAACAGGATTGATGATGGGCCATAACCATGTATGGCGACCGGATTCTAGATAGACTAATCCCATGTTGAACAAGGCAATGAGCTTGTAATCCATGTAGTCTTCTGATGGTGTGGGGCACTTCGCAGATTACAACTTTCTGCAAACAGAGGTCGAGCCAAAAGCTTGACGCGTCTCGTGCATAGTAGGCAGGAGTGTCTGGCGGGCCGCGAGGCTCGATGTCAGCGGTATCCAACGATGGAAGGGTGATCTCTCGCTGGGTGTAGATATCCATGAGACGCCACGGACTACCGGTGTGGTGGATGAGGACGATCCAGTTGGCCTTCATGCCCGCCCAGTAGTGGCCGCGCATGAAGGACAGGTGAACGGGTAGTGGTAGCATGTCGAGGGTCACCACGGCAACCTCCGTAGGATCGTCAAGTCGGTGTCTGGGCCACCTGCGAGGATCGGGCATCAGCAAGCAGGGTGTCTTGAAAAGAGCCGGCCGGTTGCAGATGAGTAGACGGTACAAAGACACCAAGCATGCGGCCAGACGAACGGTGCTGAGTAGGTCCATACGACTATAGATCTGCTCCAAGAGAACATCGGGGAGGGAATTCCAATCGCGGCTCTACGTGTCAGTCGGTTCTGCCATTGGGGTTTTCGGTGCCTGCGAGCCATCGGGGAAGTGGATTCGGGCGGGCGAGTGAAGAAGCTTCTCCTCGTGTGGCTGAGCAGTGAGCGGGGGGGGGGGTATGGTACGCGCGAGCTACCAAGGAAGATGGCGCGGGCGGGCGAGCAGTGAGCGGGGGTAAATGGTGTGCGACCGACGATGGGGAAGAGAAGAGGAAGAAGAAGAGAGGAGGAAGAAGAGTGGAAGACGGGGAAGAACGTGCATTAAATCTCAATTCTACTAGTACTACTACCAAGATATACCGTCCTTCGGAGTGTAAATAGTTACACCGATGACATGTGGGTCTACCACAAGAGGGCCCATATGTCAGTTAATGGAGGACAAAGGTGCGTAGGCGTATTTGCGGAAGCGTGCTCTACTGGCAAACATGACGACTGATTTAGTAACAACAACATGCTGGTTCAGCTTATTAATTACGTGTCCCATCTGCTGCAGCGTGTATTGTCACTTCACTGCGAAGACTAGTTGAATAGTTCTCTCTGACCGAGATGGGGAATAATGGATCGCGAGGACTTCCTTTCTATAGTGTCCCTATGCCTCTACGCTCACTTCACTCATTTTGCTCCGTACCTAGTCACTTGTTGAAATCTGTAGAAAGACAAATACTCCGTATTTGGGAACAGAGGGAGGCTTTTACTCCGTACTATTTGGGAACAGAGGGAGTATCACCATATGGAGGGAACAGAGGAAGCTTGAAATATGAACATGTCAATGGTAGGGAGTAAGCCCCATGCATGCATGCATGCATGCAACATGCAACACTCACACATACACATGGACGCACGCAACACTCACGCACCCATGCGGCACACAGGACACGACGCAACACACACAGCTCACGCTCAAGTGCTCAACCTACTCCCTACGTCCGTGAAAGACTGTACATTTAGAGATTTACACATTGACCAGGGCATAATTAACGCCCAAAAGTAGCAGACTTATGTGTGCATGTGACCATTGAGATAAGAAGATTAAATGAAGGCCGTTGCATGCTGTAATTAAGGATAGACATGTAGCCTATACCTACAACACAAGTTGGTGCATTAGTCAATCAATATCATTTAGATTAAAGGCTAAATGCATTGGAAGTGTAGATGTACATTATGTACCACACTCTTTGTTTTGTAGCCGATGTACACTCTTTGTTGGAAGACCGAGGGAGGACACGTGCATGCACTCACATACACAACCAGGGCGGTTCGCGCGCAAGGGTTGGACTCGTGTCGCACCTGTGTAAAGTTTTGTTTAACTGATTTCTTTGCTCCGCCAACTGACAGGTGGGACCCAGAAACCAGGTGACAATTTAACCAGTCAACAAAGTGCCACGTCGACTATGTGGCTGGTAAGTAGGGTGCAATACGATGCTCTATGATGAGCTAGTGATCGTATAATCGCCGCAAAACTATATATAGTGACCGTAAAGAGCGCATTGTTACATACGTTGACCGCCAGTGTATTTTTCTCGTTTCAAGACTAGTACTAGTACTCCTTTGATGTGTCCCATCAACTCGCCGAACAAGGAGAAGCTTGCTTACTACGCCTCTCCCTCGCCCACGCGCGCGGTGGTTTGCAGGATGAGGAGAGGGTTTTGACTACAGCGCCCTTTCCCTCTCCCTCCCTCTCCCTTTCCCTCTCCCTCGCCCTCGCCCTAGCGGTGGACGTGCAGCAGTTCAATCGGTGTCAGATTGCCAGAAGCATATGTACTGTAGTATCATCATTGTTGGACCTTCCGAAGAGGCGAAGAGCCAAGTGCAAGGTTCACACGAGTACAAACTGTTGAACCTCCCGAAGAGGCAAAGAGCTAAGCGCAAGGTTTTATAGGAGTTGTCGTCCTAGTAGGAGTGTACTACAACTATAGCGAACGATGCTACTGTATGATGCCGCCACGTCACGTATATCCAAAGTTGTGCCACCTCTTTTTCTCAAAGAGCGTGTTGGAGCCCGTGCAACAACCACACAAGTTGCACATACACATAACACATTTACTAGTAATAAATTCTAAAGGGCAAATGCCAGTATGCCACACAAGTTCATCTCCAATTCATGTGATAAATTTGTGCACGACTAGTCTACATATATTCACAGCGCTACCGTTCACAATTACCGTACTCCACTTACACGTTATAGATGGGCTACATGCATGTCCTCCTCCAGGTTCCAGTCCCAGGTGTTCTTCATGGATGGCACGATCCATAGCAATGGGCAACAGGAATCATTGTCGCAGCTTTCTAGTCCGGTTCCACACGATGGAGACTCATCCAAGCTGAAGCGGCATAAATCAGGGATAACGTGTCCTAGCATGTCGTTCATCCGGCGGTGCGCAATGAAGACACAACCATGCTTCATGAACGGCAGGCCTTCCGTGTCGTGCACGGAAGGTGGCATCCGCTTCACAATGGGGTAGCTGTCCCCCATGAAAAGCGAGTACTCTCCAAGAGTGTTCCTCGGCACCCACGTAGCATCACGGGGGTCGAACTCGGCGCCGTTCATCTGGTACACGCGGCATCCCAGATCTGGACACATGGTGACGTACATAGTCAAGGTCCATGCATAATAATGTTGTGCTCAAATATGGCGGTCAGTAATACTGTGCAGCAAATAGTACAACTCCGGTATAGGGGAAGTAAAATAACCGGCTTATTATATATAGCCACTCTTGGCTACATGGATGAGATAGTAAGACATGGAAAAACAAAAATGGTGGCAGCTAGTGGGTTCAAGTCTTCAAGGGCCTAGCTAGCTATACACGTCCTCCCAGGTAAAAAGTACTCCTACTAGTACTACTAAGTACTACCTCCGTCCGGATTTATTGGGCCTCTAAGCCAAAGCAGCGAAACCAAGAAATATTTGATTTATTTCGCAGTAACTGCATGCCCTCCCTCAAAACACAATGTCACGCCCAATATGCGATACTATCCTAAAGAGACTCGAAGGTCCCACCAAGGATAGAACCGCATATTGAAACGCTTTTGCAAGGTGGATATCATTACATCAACATTACATAATAGATGGGGATACATACATAAGGCATACAATGCCACATGAATACAACATCACAATACATAAAAAGCATCATCCGACTACGGATGAAACACAAACAGAAACTCAAACAACATCCACCCTGCTAGCCCAGGCTGCCGACCTGGAACCTATCCCCTGATCGAATAAGAAGCAGAAGAAGAACTCAACGCAAGCAAGCATCGCTCTCGCGTCATGATCGTTGCACAACCTGTACCTGCAACTGTTGTTGTAGTAATCTGTGAGCCACGAGGACTCAGCAATCCCATTACCATGGGTATCAAGACTAGCAAAGCTTAAAGGGAAAGGAAGGGGTAAAGTGGTGAGGCTGCAACAGCGACTAAGCATATATGGTGGCTAACATACGCAAATAAGAGCGAGAAGAGAGCAAGCAGAACGGTCATCAACTAGTAATGATCAAGAAGTGATCCTGAACTCCTACTTACGTCAAACATAACCCATAAACCGTGTTCACTTCCCGGACTCCGCCGAAAAGAGACCATCACGGCTACACACACGGTTGATGCGTTTTAAATCGGATCTGGTGTCAAGTTATCTACAACCGGACATTAACAAATTCCCATCTGCCTATAACCATAGGCACGACTTTCGAAAGATTATACCTTGCAGGGGTGTCCCAACTTAGCCCATGATAAGCTCTCGCGATCAACGAAGTATATACCTTCTCCCACGAAGACCCGATCAGACTCAAAATCCAAGTTTACAAGACATTTCAACAATGGTAAAACAAGACCAGCAAGACCGCCCGATGCGCCGACAATCCCGATAGGAGCTGCACATATCTCGTTCTCAGGGCAACACCGGATGAACACTACGTACAACTAAAACCAGACCTCGAGTTTCCCCGAGGTGGCGCTGCAAGTGGCTCTGGTTCGGACCAACACTTAGACAAGCACTGGCCCCGGGGGGGGGGCTATAATAAAGATGACCCTTGGGTTAATTACTCCCAAGGGAAATATAGGTGGTGGTGAGGCAAATGGTAAAACTAATGTTGGGCCTTGCTGGAGGAGTTTTATTCAAAGCGAACTGTCAAGGGGGTCCCATAAATCACCTGACCGCGTAAGGAACGCAAAATCCGGGAACATAACACCGGTATGACGGAAACTAGGGCGGCAAGAGTGGAACAAAACACCAGGCATAAGGCCGAGCCTTCCACCCTTTACCAAATATATAGATGCATTAATAATATAAGAGATATTGTGATATCCCAACATAATCCTGTCCACCATGGAGAAATGTTCAACTTCACCTGCAACTAGCAACGCTATAAGAGGGGTTGAGCAAAAGCGGTAACATAGCCAAACAACGGTTTGCGTAGGAAAGGTATCAAAGGTTAGAGGTTCATGGCAAAATGGGAGGCATGATAAACAGGTGATAGGTAGCGCAGCAAAGCGATAGAACGAAGCAACTAGCATAGCAATGATAGTGGTGAGATCCAGGGTAGCGGTCATCTTGCCTGAAATCCCGCTAGGAAGAAGAACAAGTCCATGAAGAATACGAACGGATGAAGCCACGAAGATGAACCAAGCGTAGACGAACGAATCCTCACGATCGCAACGAAACGGGAACTATCGAGAAGAAGCACACAACATAGTAAACACACCACACATGAACAAGGCATGATGCACAACAAGCATGATGCATGACACAGCTATATGAAGCTACTCATGGCAAAAGATGATGCAAACAAGAGCAACACATCAAGGCAAGTTTAAATGAGGCCGGGAACAACATATAACAATTCCGGTAAGTCCTCATATGCATATTTCGAAATTGGTCCAGATCTGAATAAACATTAAGTTGAAGTTGTTAAACAGCAATTTAAGATGCAACAAGATGATCTACACGAGATTCTAGTCAAGTTACATATAAAGTTCATTTAATTCGGAGCTACGGCCTAGAAGATATGAGCAAAACAAGCTAAACATGGCATTGATGCAAAATGCATACAAACATCAAGCAAACACCTCAAAACAAGGATGCAACATGATAATATCAAACTACATGCAATTCTAAGCAAGTTTCATATAGAGCACACTCAAAAACGGAGCAACGGTTCAACACACACATGAAACAAGTCATAACAACAATGTGTCCATAACAGCAACTAGGCATCTTGCAAGCATCAAAACAACATGCTACAACACCCCAACATGAGAACAAAAGGCATGGGCATGATGTACAAGTAAAGCATAACAAAACATGAACACTGAGCTATCTCCAGAAATCACTAGAACATGCCCAAACACACATGGCAAGATTGCAAATGATAACAGTTCAGACTTTGTAGAAAATAACATCAGGTTGCAATGTTTAGAGCTATCAAACAACATGCTACAGGAACTTATAATGGCAAACAAAGGCATGACATGAATCTACTAAATGCACAGAACAAAAGTCCCTTACTGACCATGAGCCAAAAAGGATGAGAAGATATGATGGCACCCATGTAAACATAGCAAGTTATATTACAGATTCATACATGGCAAGAACAGAATTATGAAGGCATGTTGGTGAGCTTGTACCACTCACCACAGAGCAATACATGGCATGGAAAGGCACCCAACAGTAAGAAGGCATGTTTATGAAGCTAAGCATGGCAAAAGAAAGTCCATAGGGTACATGGATCACTAGCAACAATCATGGCAACAACTAAACTTAAAGTTTAATAGGCTGACGGCAACATTATTTAGCAACTTTGGAGCAAGATTACAACAAGCTACAGCAAGCTATAATTTCAACCAGGGGCATGAATGGATAGACCATAACATGTAGAACAAAACACCCTTAGTGAACATCTCCAGATTATGCATAGAATGACTAGTAGCAGCAGGTTTACATAGCATCACGAAATAACAAATTCAGCCTAGGAAAACAGCAACAGCAAGTACCCTACTTAACAAGCTCGATTCACTCACCACAAGTCATTGCATGACAAGATAATCATAGCATAAGCAAGAATACATGTTTATGAAACAAACCAAGGCAGGAACAAGTTCATAGCATGCAAGGATCAACTACAACAACCTTGGCAAAACTGAATAACATGTAAACAATCTGCCAGGAAACATTTTGGAGCAAAAGTAGAGCAATAAAATGACATGCTAGCCTACTCCATAATTGCAAATAGAGCCATTAATGGATATAGGACAACCATATGTTCAAAACACCCTTACTGAAGTATCTCAAAATATGCATGGATCTTTCTGTAGCATCAAGTTTACATGGCATCAAAATAACAGCAGAACAGGGACTAAAATCAGCAATATCACGAAGCCTAGTTTGCATGCTTGTGCTAGTCACCACATTGATCACAAAAATACATGGTAAGCACCTCTGTGAAGATGGCATGGCATAGTTCAAAACACATGTAGACATCAACCTCATAGGATGCACACATCAAACATGGCAAAAATGACAAAAGAGCAAGTTCTGTTAACAGACAGCAGAAAACATTATGAAGCACTCTTGTAATGATGATTCGGGCATCAAGATGAGCTCAAATGAAAATGATGCAATGGAATGAAATGATGTACTCATTGAGGCGGACAATTTGACATATTACATGCACAAAACGGAGCTACGGATGTAGAGATACAATGCGATGAACATGGCATGATTATGTAAAAATATTCGGGACAGTCAAATTCTCACCCCGCGAAATCGGGACGGAGCCGTTCCGGGACGGAGACGCGCGTTTGGACGGCGTCCTGGTGGATCTGATCCCACTTCGCCGGATCCGTCCGGAGAGGAACTCCGGCGAGCTCCTCCGGCGAGGAGGAAGCCGGAGAGGGGCGCGGGAGCAGAGGAGCTCCGGGGACGCCGAGGACGCCGGCACGGGGCGAGGGGAGGCAAGTCCGGCGAGGGAGTGGCCGGACCCGGGCAGATCCGGTCGCCGGATTTGGCGAGCCCGGCGGCGGGCGGCGGGGCCGGTGCTCGCGGGGGCGGCCAGTGCGGGGAGGCGGCGGCCTCGCGGGTCGAGGAGGCGACGGCGGATCCTGGGCGCGGGGAGGCGCGGGCCGAGGTGAGGCGGCGGAGGGCGGTGTCGGCGGCGGGCATGGCGGCGGGCGGCGGGGGAAGCGGGCGCGGGCGGCGCGGGAGCCGGGCCCGGTCGCGGGCTGCGCCGGCGGCGGCTTCGGGCTGGGAGGGCCCCGGACGGGCTCCTGCGGGCCCACGGCGGCGCGGGGAAGTGGGCGCGGGGCTCGGCGAGTCAGGAGCCGATACGTGGCGCGGAGAGGGCGGCGGACATGTCCGGCCGGTGGGGAAGAAACGTCCGGCGGCGCGAGGAAAGGGAGAGCTAGGGTTTGCACCGTGAATTTCAGAGGGCGAGGACTTATTTATAGTTTCTGGGAGCTAGGAGAGTCCAAATGAGGAGCGGTTTTCAGCCACGCGATCGTGATCGAACGACCGAGAGCATGGAGGGGAGTTTGATGGTTTTGGGCCACTTTGGAGGGGGTGTTGGGCTGCAAAGGGAAGGGGGCTTTATGGTTACCCGGTTAACCATTGGAGTATCAAACGACCTCCAAATGGCATGAAATTTGACAGGCGGTCTACCGGTGGTATACCAAGGCCGCTTGGCAAGACTCGGTCCATTCCGAGAACGTTTAACACCCGCACACGAAAACAAGGTCTGAGAGGGGCGACGGGCGCGCGCGAGAGGTCCGGACTCCGAACGGACAACGGAGAGAACCAGGAGAACCCGAACGGATGCAAGTTTTGAAAACACATGCAGATGAAATGCAGATGATGTCATGGCAAAATGCAACACGCAAGCAAACGACATGGCAACAATGACGAATAACTGGCAGACACCTGGCGCATCGGATCCGGGGCGTTACAACACTCCTCCACTAACAAGAGATCTCGTCCCGAGATCTTAGGACCGAGACGGAAGAGAAAAAGGGGTGAGGTGAAACGAGAACTCAAGAGAAGAAGCAAAGAATCGAGAGCACTCGAGAAGAAGAGAGGAACGACGAGAATGATGAGAATCGAAAGGTCACGGAATCAGATAGACTATGAAACCACTCCGGTTAGAATGAGATAACAAACGAATAAGACTGAAAGGATTTAGGCAGCACTCCGGCTGCAACATGGAGGAATAGAACACGAGCTTGAGAGGATGGAATGACACTTGAGGAGATGAACAACGCAAAGCCTCCGAAAAAATTGAAGAATGGAATGAAAAGAACTTAGAAGGAAGGATTGACTAGAGTTGTTGAGAAAATCAACAACGAAAGGATAAGCTTGTTGTGGACTTATGGATAACATCTCAAAATTATGAGGTGATAACCGACCACAAACGGAAATGATTGGATAGCTTAGAAGAACGAAGAAATGCAAAACTCCACTTCAAAAGAATACGGAGACTTAATTGCACTTCGAGATGAAAAGAAAAGATACTTGAACTCCACCAACAAAATCTTGATGAACTCTTGAAGAAAAGATTAAATCATGAAGAACCACCATGAAGAACTTCAGTGACAAAAGAATGATGAGATAGAAATGAAGGGTGAAAAATAAATAAGATAAAAGCCTTCCGATGATTTAGATGGAGGTTCCGACGAAATGACCGAGGAAATTTGAACTTCGGAAAAGAAAATATGAAAACACTTGGAACTAGAATTTATTCATCGAGAACAAACTCCGAAGGAAGGGATTACTCACTTGGATGGAATAAGAATAAGATTTATTGTATGTTTATCCTTCATCAAATTAAATTGATGACCAACCATGGATTTTGCATACTACTTATTCCTCTTGAAAAAGGATTAAGGGGGAACATAGCACAAAACTTGAGAAAGTCTTCATGAACCACCGATAGGATTGAAAAGAACGAATGAATTAATATGATAAAGGAAAAAGAATCTGAATGAACCACCGTAAGAATTCAAAAATGACTGATGAAGGAGACTGAATCATCGGGATAACTGGATAACGGTAGCTGAAATGTGAGGACGAAAAATTCTTCTGGTGGCCTCCGGTGAAAAGAAATGGAAAAACAACTCCTGACATACTCCGGATGGATAATAAAAGAATATCTGACAATTGGAATAATTCGAGAGGATGGCATGAAGCTAGAATCACGAATATTCGAGAGAACGGACAAAATTTAGAGGAAAACTCTTCTTCGATCTTCAAATGACGACGAGAAACACCAGCAACATACTCAGATACTCCGAGAGAATGAGAAGCGAAGAGGTTGAGACAACAATGAAATGATTTGAAATCGATCTTGGAAAGGCATCTGATTGATGAAATCATACTTACGTCAGACTTGAAAATAAATAGGAAAGGCTCCGGAATAATTAGAAGAGTCAGGTAAGATCCTGGGAAAAGACCTGTGGGTTAGGGCCCACTGAAGAGAAAACACCGTTGAGAAGGATTGTTGAAGAGATAGATGATGCACCGGAACAATTGAAATATTTGAATGAGGTGACAACCTCGAATTATTTGGAACACAGACGAATATCCTGAGATGTCTTGAACACTCCGGAAGGATAAACTGACGAGAGGCAAATGAGCGAAGAAAAAAAACACTTGATCCAAGGAAAAGAATGTGACCAACCCAAAAAACTTGAATTGAGTGCACCGGCAAAAAGAAAGGGATGAAGAATGACGAACGAGACGAGAATTCACCGGTTGGAATAATTGATGAAAAACTGAAGAGACTCCGGGAAGAAAAGGGTGGGAGGGCGGGAAAACAAAGGCAACTTGGAAGGGGAAATCGACGAATATCTTGAAGGGAAAACACCAGTTGAAATCATTGAGGAAAGAAAGCAAAGACTTCGCATGAGTAAGATGGATACTCGATTACGGACTCCGGTTCTGAGAGGAAGAAGTGTGGGCGGGTGGGAAAAGAAAACAACTGAGGATTGAACGCAAAGATGAAGAGGCTCGAGTCAACTTGACGAGAAATGCACCGGATGAAAAGAGCTAAGAACCAACGATCGGAAAACCAACTGCGTGAACCTAAAGAAAATTTGAAGGAGAAGAGGAGTAATTCAAAACACCTACGTCAAGATTCCTCACCAGAGCGACGAAGGGCTGAGGAGTAAAAAGAATTCCTACTCTCCGATATAACTAGACACCAAAAACAGTTTTCTTCTAGACTCAACAACGGCCAGACTACACGATCAATCAAGGGGGCTCCTAGGGTCGGTCGAGGCTCTGATACCAACTTGTCACGCCCAATATGCGATACTATCCTAAAGAGACTCGAAGGTCCCACCAAGGATAGAACCGCATATTGAAACGCTTTTGCAAGGTGGATATCATTACATCAACATTACATAATAGATGGGGATACATACATAAGGCATACAATGCCACATGAATACAACATCACAATACATAAAAAGCATCATCCGACTACGGATGAAACACAAACAGAAACTCAAACAACATCCACCCTGCTAGCCCAGGCTGCCGACCTGGAACCTATCCCCTGATCGAATAAGAAGCAGAAGAAGAACTCAACGCAAGCAAGCATCGCTCTCGCGTCATGATCGTTGCACAACCTGTACCTGCAACTGTTGTTGTAGTAATCTGTGAGCCACGAGGACTCAGCAATCCCATTACCATGGGTATCAAGACTAGCAAAGCTTAAAGGGAAAGGAAGGGGTAAAGTGGTGAGGCTGCAACAGCGACTAAGCATATATGGTGGCTAACATACGCAAATAAGAGCGAGAAGAGAGCAAGCAGAACGGTCATCAACTAGTAATGATCAAGAAGTGATCCTGAACTCCTACTTACGTCAAACATAACCCATAAACCGTGTTCACTTCCCGGACTCCGCCGAAAAGAGACCATCACGGCTACACACACGGTTGATGCGTTTTAAATCGGATCTGGTGTCAAGTTATCTACAACCGGACATTAACAAATTCCCATCTGCCTATAACCGCAGGCATGGCTTTCGAAAGATTATACCCTGCAGGGGTGTCCCAACTTAGCCCATGATAAGCTCTCGCGATCAACGAAGGATATACCTTCTCCCAGGAAGACCCAATCAGACTCGGAATCCCGGTTTACAAGACATTTCGACAATGGTAAAACAAGACCAGCAAGACCACCCGATGCACCGACAATCCCGATAGGAGCTGCACATATCTCGTTCTCAGGGCAACACCAGATGAACACTATGTACAACTAAAACCAGACCTCGAGTTTCCCCGAGGTGGCGCTGCAAGTGGCTCTGGTTCGGACCAACACTTAGACAAGCACTGGCCCGGGGGGGGGGCTATAATAAAGATGACCCTTGGGTTAATTACTCCCAAGGGAAATATAGGTGGTGGTGAGGCAAATGGTAAAACCAATGTTGGGCCTTGCTGGAGGAGTTTTATTCAAAGCGAACTGTCAAGGGGGTCCCATAAATCACCCAACCGCGTAAGGAACGCAAAATCCGGGAACATGACACCGGTATGACGGAAACTAGGGCGGCAAGAGTGGAACAAAACACCAGGCATAAGGCCGAGCCTTCCACCCTTTACCAAATATATAGATGCATTAATAATATAAGAGATATTGTGATATCCCAACATAATACTATCCACCATGGAGAAATCTTCAACTTCACCTGCAACTAGCAACGCTATAAGAGGGGCTGGGCAAAAGCGGTAACATAGCCAAACAACGGTTTGCATAGGAAAGGTATCAAAGGTTAGAGGTTCATGGCAAAATGGGAGGCATGATAAACAGGTGATAGGTAGCGCAGCAAAGCGATAGAATGAAGCAACTAGCATAGCAATGATAGTAGTGAGATCCAGGGTAGCGGTCATCTTGCCTGAAATCCCGTTAGGAAGAAGAACAAGTCCATGAAGAAGACGAACGGATGAAGCCACGAAGACGAACCAAGCGTAGACGAACGAATCCTCACGATCGCAACGAAACGGGAACTATCGAAAAGAAGCACACAACATAGTAAACACACCACACATGAACAAGGCAGGATGCACAACAAGCATGATGCATGACACAGCTATATGAAGCTACTCATGGCAAAAGATGATGCAAACAAGAGCAACACATCAAGGCAAGTTTAAATGAGGCCGGGAACAACATATAACAATTCCGGTAAGTCCTCATATGCGTATTTCGAAATTGGTCCAGATCTGAATAAACATTAAGTTGAAGTTCTTAAACAGCAAGTTAAGATGCAACAAGATGATCTACACGAGATTCTAGTCAAGTTACATATAAAGTTCATTTAATTCGGAGCTACGACCTAGAAGATATGAGCAAAACAAGCTAAACATGGCATTGATGCAAAATGCATACAAACATCAAGCAAACACCTCAAAACATAGATGCAACATGATAATATGAAACTACATGCAATTCTAAGCAAGTTTCATATAGAGCACACTCAAAACGGAGCAACGGTTCAACACACATGGAACAAGTCATAACAACAATCTGTCCATAACAGCAACTAGGCATCTTGCAAGCATCAAAACAACATGCTACAACACCCCAACATGAGAACAAAAGGCATGGACATGATGTACAGGTAAAGCATAACAAAACATGAACACTGGGCTATCTCCAGAAATCACTAGAACATGCCCAAACACACATGGCAAGATTGCAAATGATAACAGTTCAGACTTTGTAGAAAATAACATCAGGTTGCAATGTTTAGAGCTATCAAACAACATGGTACATGAACTTATAATGGAAAACAAAGGCATGGCATGAATCTACTAAATGCATAGAACAAAAGTCCCTTAATGACCATGAGCCAAAAAGGATGAGAAGATATGATGGCACCCATGTAAACATAGCAAGTTATATTACAAATTCATACATGGCAAGAACATAAGTATGAAGGCATGTTGGTGAGCTTGTACCACTCACCACAGAGCAATACATGGCATGCAAAGGCACCCAACAGTAAGAAGGCATGTTTATGAAGCTAAGCATGGCAAAAGAAAGTCCATAGGGTACATGGATCACTAGCAACAATCATGGCAACAACTGAACTTAAAGTTTAACAGGCTGACGGCAACATTATTTAGCAACTTTGGAGCAAGATTACAACAAGCTACAGCAAGCTATAATTTCAACCAGGGGCATGAATGGATAGACCATAACATGTAGAACAAAACACCCTTAGTGAACATCTCCAGATTATGCATAGAATGACTAGTAGCAGCAGGTTTACATAGCATCACGAAATAACAAATTCAGCCTAGGAAAACAGCAACAACAAGTACCCTACTTAACAAGCTCGATTCACTCACCACAAGTCACTGCATGACAAGATAATCATAGCATCAGCAAGAAGACATGTTTATGACACAAACCAAGGCAAGAACAAGTTCATAGCATGCAAGGATCAACTACAACAACCTTGGCAAAACTGAATAACATGTAAACAATCTGCCAGGAAACATTTTGGAGCAAAAGTAGAGCAATAAAATGACATGCTAGACTACTCCATAATTGCAAACAGGGGCATGAATGGATAGAGAACAACCATATGTTCAAAACACCCTTACTAAAGTATCTCAAAATATGCATGGATCTCTCTGTAGCATCAAGTTTACATGGCATCAAAATAACAGCAGAACAGGGACTAAAATCAGCAATATCACGAAGCCTAGTTTGCATGCTTGTGCTAGTCACCACATTGATCACAAAAATACATGGTAAGTAGCTCTGTAAAGATGGCATGGCATAGTTCAAAACACATGTAGACATCAACCTCATAGGATGCACACATCAAACATGGAAAAATGACAAAAGAGCAAGTTCTGTTAACAGACAGCAGAAAACATTATGAAGCACTCTTGCAATGATGATTCGGGCATCAAGATGAGCTCAAATGAAAATGATGCAATGGAATGAAATGATGTACTCATTGAGGCGAACAATTTGACATATTACACGCACAAAACGGAGCTACGGATGCAGAGATACAATGCGATGAACATGGCATGATTATGTAAAAATATTTGGGACTTAGTCAAATTCTCACCCCGCGAAATCGGGACGGAGCCGTTCCGGGACGGAGACGCGCGTTTGGACGGCGTCCTGGTGGATCTGATCCCACTTCGCCGGATCCGGCCAGAGAGGAACTCCGGCGAGCTCCTCCGGCGAGGTGGGGCGGCGAGGAGGAAGCCGGAGAGGGGCGCGGGAGCAGAGGAGCTCCGGGGACGCCGAGGATGCCGGCACGGGGCGAGGGGAGGCAAGTCCGGCTAGGGAGCGGCCGGACCCGGGCAGATCCGGTCGCCGGGGTTGGCGAGCCGGGCGGCGGGGCCGGTGCTCGCGGGGGCGACCAGTGCGGGGAGGCGGCGGCCTCGCGGGTCGAGGAGGCGACGGCGGATCCTGGGCACGGGGAGGCGCGGGCCGAGGTGAGGCGGCGGAGGGCGATGCCGGCGGCGGCGCTCACCGTCGGCGGACATGGCGGCCGGCGATGGGGGAAGCGGGCGCGGGCAGCGCAGGAGCCGGGCCCGGTCGCGGGCTGCGGCGGCGGCGGCTTCGAGCCGGGAGGGCCCCGGACGGGCTCCTGTGGGCGCGTGGCGGCGCGGGGAAGTGGGCGCGGGGATCGGCGAATCAGGAGCTGAAACGTGGCGCGGAGAGGGCGGCGGACATGTCCGGCCGGTGGGGAGGAAACCTCCGGCGGCGCGAGGAGAGGGAGAGCTAGGGTTTGCATCGTGAATTTCGGAGGGGGAGGACTTATTTATAGTTTCTGGGAGCTAGGAGAGTCCAAATGAGGAGCGGTTTTTGGCCACGCGATCGTGATCGAAGGACCGAGAGCATGGAGGGGAGTTTTCTGGGTTTTGGGCCACTTTGGAGGGGGTGTTGGGCTGCAAAGGGAAGGGGGCTTTACGGTTACCCGGTTAACCGTTGGAGTATCAAACGACCTCCAAATGGCACGAAACTTGACAGGCGGTCTACCGGTGGTATACCAAGGCCACTTGGAAAGACTCGGTCCATTCCGAGAATGTTTAACACCCGCACACGAAAACAAGGTCTAAGAGGGGCGACGGGCGCGCGCGAGAGGTCCGGACTCCGAACGGACAACAGAGAGAACCGGGAGAAGCCGAACGGATGCAAGTTTTGAAAAACATGCAGATGAAATGCAGATGATGTCATGGCAAAATGCAACACGCAAGCAAATGACATGGCAACAACGACGAATAACTGGCAGACACCTGGCGCATCGGATCCGGGGCGTTACACACAACGAGCAGCTCGGTTTCTCACGCTGCTCTCTTTCCCATGCCTGCATGCACCAATCACTTCCCAATCCCAGCTCATGCTTGCATGCATGCCTAGTGCAATTAGCGTGGCATTAAAGCTCTTGCTTTTTAGATGTTCTAGGTTTTTTAGACGGGGGCCTTATAAATCCGGACTATACTCCGTGGCTTACGGGCCCAATAAACCCGGACGGAGGGAGTATACTACTAGTACAACAATGAAAGAGAAGGCGAGAGGGTTAAAAAATGGAATACCTGGATAGATGGTGACGGTCCGATCATGGTAGATTGTGTGACCATGTTGCACATTAGTGGTACCATGGGTAACGACTGCTAAGATAGTTGATCTCAATATGCCAAAGTCAGCTACAAGGTTCCAGGTTAGACCGAATCGCAGATGCAAATGCACATCCAGGATCGGCGATCTTATTTTGATCGGGGGATGACTGGTCCCTGCAAAATAATGGAGTACCATTAGGGATGCAAATGATGGTTTGTGCATTCCGTTTGTAATCTCCCATACCGTAGGATGGCAACCAGATGAAACAAGTCCCCTGGCTTGTCACCGCGAAGATGCGGCCTAGATGGCGCACGGCGTCTTCGAACGTGTAGGGGTACAAATCTGCCATCGCCAACATGCGCCAGCCTCTGCCATTACTGCGTCTTGCATTGATGACAATCCTTATGTCGAACACCGCGATGAGATAGTAATTGTCGTAGCCGCGTCGCTTTGTCGGCGGGTTCGCAATTGTTATCTTCTTGAATCTCATGTAGGCATCATCATACGTATTTTCAAGCCCAGCCAGTCCGGAAGGCCGATCCCAATGGTGGAGAAGGGGTCTACCAGAACGGCCGCACTGCTGTGGATGTTGTGCAAAATGATGGTGGTATCCGGCCGAAGGTATGCAAGCCAATCTTTGTTGGCACCAACCCAGACCTATATATAAGTCGGCGGGCAGCGGAGAAATTACGGGATGGAAATGGAATAACTAAGTACTACATGATCAAACTCCATTACTGACCTGCTCATCGGACAAAATCCGACTACCTCTCAACATCGGCAACTCTAGCGGAGTCAACGTGCAACAATGGCCAGGGAGCGGTGGACTGTTCGAAGGATTGTGCCATAAAAGAACCTTCTCCTCGAGGACGCATGGAAGACCAACAAGCATGGCCTTTTCCCAAGCCTGTTTAAGCAGCGTCTTGAAAAAGCTGGTGCAGGAAGCACCAAGTCTTGCGGTGGTGAGGACGTCGGAGCGGCATGCGATTTCTCCTAGATGATCATCGTCCAAGGTCTCCCAGCCCCGACGAGGAGGAGAACCGCGTTGCGAATCCATGGGAGCAACGGCGAATTGCCTTCTCTTCGGGGGGAGGGGAACTGGCGAGGAGGAGATAAGAGCATAGTAACCGCAGGGCCTCGTCCCTTCCAACTATAGATCGTTCCTCAACGAAGGGGTGAGGCTATTATTTACTACTAGTACTAGCATTATGGAACGTTATGGGATTGCATTATACTGTAAATAATAGCACTAGTAAGAAATTTTTGGCACTAGGTAGTAGTTTTTGGCGTGGATTAAGATATTTTGGGTATGTTTTTGCCATTTTTTGTACACGCCAACTAGTGTCAAAAAATGTCTTACATTATGTGACGGAGGAGTACGTACTCATACTGTAGCAGTACCAGTACTACTTTTCTCAACTAGTAGTGCGATGTATTGTACTTCTAGTCTAGTCTAGTATAGTGCACCAGTTTTGAACTCTTGAATCTTAGGGCCAAGGAGCTATAGTTGGAAGTGGAGGGTACTACTGTTCTCTAGAACCATCACTGTACTATCAATGCGGGGGAACTACACCTGCGTAGTGGCCTAGTGGGTACTCTCGGTGCTATATTCAGATGCTCCTCTCACGTTGGAGTAGCTGGCCTACTCAGCCGCTCCTCTCACGCACACACTAGTAGCTTGTTTATCAGCGATGGTTACTGCGGGGGCAGAACATTTGAGTTATTTGATACAACGAGACTAGGCTTTTTGCTTCCATTTGTGGAGGTGTAATGGATCTCGTCGAACTTTTTTAGTAGTTCCTTCTTTATGAATGAGATGAAGCAAAGCTTTTGCCTCTGTTTAAAAAAACACATAAAGAGGAATTTCTTTTATAGTAGAGCCAATAATGGAGTGAAGTCCATGCGTGCAACGCCACAAGCTACAAAGTAGTAGTAGAGCACTTTACGTACAGAGCCATATTGCACAGTTCCCAATGCCCTGCCAGGCTTTTCCGGCTCCTCGGGCTTAATTGGGAGGCGCTAGTTTAAATATGCTACTAGCTGATGAGGAAGCTGCAAGCGACGTGCGGCTAGGGTGAGAACGCGAGCCACAGGATGGTGGGAAGGAAAACCCATTCACGTGGCTAGGCTGTCCAGTGCACCTAGATTGTGGGGCCGCACGTCCGTTCGACTTCAAAACTCAAACTACTCGTGTAAAATATGGCTCGCAGCGAAGTGTAGTAGTACTATTTTTAAAGAAAGGCCGCCGTGCATTCGGCCGGGATCAAACCCACAAAACGAGGTATACACTCTCGCGACCACTAGTAGTACTCGTTGGAGTACAACGCAACCTAGAATCGCCTTTTCTCGCTAGTAGTACGTACATTGTTCCTTACAAGAAACCCCTAATAATGCAAGAAACCACTAAAATGCCAAGAAACTACTACCACTTGCATACGTGGCAGACTTAAGATAAGACTACCTTATCAACCATTGTACATGCTCTTACCAACAAAAATCCTCGAGTGACCTCCTACCTCCGGCCCGTCCACCTAGTCATCCTCGACCATGGGACGCAGCTACCGCCGCCGGCAGAAGGCGAGGTCAAAACCGCCGGCGGTGCGGAGCCCATGTTGCGGCAGCCCGGATGCCAGCTCCGTCCGGCGCTCGCGGCTGCTAGCTAGCCAAGATAGCTCCGTCCAGCTGCTTGTCTGCAAGGTTTGCTAGCTAGATTGGCACAGCAGCGCGACGGCTTGCTCGCGCGCGCCGCACTTAGGCCAGCCATCTGGCTCGAGCGAAGGCCAGCGCGACGGCTTGCTCGCTCATGAGTCATGCTCGGGCCAGCCTGCCAACCCATGCGGAGGCCAGCGTGGCGTCCGGCCCGTCCGGCGGAGCGGCGGCCAACTCGCTCATCACCGGCGCTACCGACGAACACGCATCAGTATTGTTTGAAGTAATGTTCAGGAAAAATAATGATTTGAGGGGGAATAACAGGATAGAAGGTCAGATGTGGGTCCCTGATGTCAACGGTCAAACAAAATGTGTTGGTTTAAGCTGCCTCGTCAGCACGGACGTGTGGGCCAACCCTGTCATAAATGGGTTTAAACGAACCTAATCGGTAGGAGTACTAGGTAGTAGTTTCTGGCGTGGATTAAGAAATTTTGGGTATGTTTTTGCTATTTTTTGTATAATAGATTCTTCCTAGGGCTGGTTGAAAGTGGTAGTTTTTTGTTAAATACTCTACATATTGTAAGTAGGAGTGAAAGTTAAGCTTTGGAAGCCAATAAGCAAGGCTAGTTACATAGTGCATATGTGTACATGATTGAAAGTAAATATCAACCATGAGTGACTAATATCTTGATGGAAAACTCGAAACTATGGAATACTAGTAAAAAAATGCTTGGTTGGAAGTACTAGCAATGTTCATGTCCGTTGCAACGAATCATAATTAGAATAATACTTATTCACAAACTTGGTACAAAACACTCTAATTTTGATATACATATGTTTCAATTATAATATATTCCTTGGGCTGCTTTGGTGGGGTCAGGGAGGGATGTGGTTGGTTTTAAGATACTAATTATGGGTTTTTCTGCAAATTGGTAGACAAGTGGGATGTTGGTGAGAAAAGGCAACAACTTACCTCACAATCGTTAGATGTAGATCTAATGGTCAGAAATGATGGATGGCAGACACACCAGCATCACCAACTTAGTCTTGTGTAGGAGTACTAGCAAGATCCGTGCATTGCACGGAACATCAAGATGCATTTTTTTATAAACACTTGTTGTGATTGACCCTTGCAGGAGTAATCCCATGTGTAAAAACTAATGATATCTCGAGAAATATGAGATAAGGTGAAGAGGAGTGGGGTGTGGTGGTGGTTGGTGGTCGGACTGAGCGGAGGCATGGGGATTGACGACGCCGGCAGCGGCCACCAGGCCAGTTTGTTCCAGAGGCTTCCTTTCTTAATTGCTCAACAATGAGGTTTGTTGGAGACAGGGATGAACAAGGGAAGGCCTTGTCTACAAATGTGGAGAGGGGTGCGGGTATCATTTAGTTTAATTTCCATCCGTCAAATATAGATCGGACGATCTATATTGCAAGATGGCACACGTACCATCATCACCACCTCGGTTTTTTATAAGAGAAGAAATATAAGTATGGAGATACAAACGTATTACTGATTCTTGCTTCCGTAAACTAGCATCTACATTCTATTCAATGCCTCGGCATGTGGGGCCTTAGCACAATGACTTCTCAACTGTGTAAAACAAAGATTTTCCCGTCGCCGACAAGGAGGGGGTGACGGTGGTGCGCTTTTTGGCTTGCTCTAGTCCTAGTAGTCATACTAGGTGTTCTAAGCACGTGTAGATTTATTCTTTTTCACGTCTCGTGTTCGCCGTACTGCCACGACTGTTGATGAATAGACGGTAGTTATTCACGGGGAAACCCTTGATGAGCGTGTTTGCGAGAGAGAGAGAGAGACAGTGTGCGTGTGTGATATGTTAGAGACTGAGGCAATGATAACAGATTCTTTGTGTCTATGTGTGTGGAGGATAGAGAGAGACATGTACATGGGGCTTTGTGTTGTGTAATGTGGAGACACATATACATAATTAGAGAGTGAGTGTGTGAGATACACATGCAGACATGGGGAGAGATGAGGATCCAGATAAATGGGTGTTTGTGCGTGTTTGTGTGTGTTTGTGCACGCGTTTGTGTGTGAGAGGGAGAGAGTGTACGTGGAGTAGAGAGACCACTGATGATGTAAACCTAGTATAAGGGAAGGGGAAATGGTGTGACATGTGTAGTAGCAGGATAGCACGGGTGCGGGCTGGGGGAGCAGACTATTTGGAAGAGACATCGAGTGTGTGTGTGGGAGAGGGTGTGAGAGCGAGAGAAAGAGAGAGCTAGCGACGGAGAGAGAGAGAGAGAGAGAGAGGAAGAGAGGGGGCGAGAGGGGTCGTTTGTATCCATAAATGGCGTATAGATAGGGAGACAATGTTGATGTTGTCCAAAATTGGCATATGAACGGAGACGCAAGGGAAGCGAGTCATCGTGTGTGTGATAGGGACTTCATGAGAGATCTAGAATAGATGGTGTAGAGAACAATGTGTGAATTTGAGAACGATTATACATTAGGGAGCTATGCAAAGAGTCACGACATATATGTATGCAGGGAAGGAGCTGGGGCGGATCCGCATGTTGGAGAGATAGAAAGAGGAGAGTGGTGCACAAGGAGACAAAGTGTGCTTGTTTGCAGTGGGGGTGGTGTGTGAGGTGAGTGCGCGAGAACCACATAACTAGGGAGATAGACGTTTGGGGGCGACGTTTTGTGTGTATGGGAAATATACACTCTACATAGTGCGTGTGCTTGGGTAAGAGAGATAGCGGGAGACCTAGAGAGTGAGGGAAGAGATGTGTGCATGCCCGAGAGACAAAGTGATTGAGACCTATGTTGGGGTCCGGACTTTACAAGAGAGAGGGGTGTTAATGTGCTCGTGTGTTGGTGTTTGGGGGAGAGAACGACTTATCTATGTGTGTGTGTGTGGTGGTGGTGGGGGGGGGGGTTGACTTTAGATAAAGAGTGAGGTGTCTATATTTGAGGGACTTTAGCGTAATTGAGATATTGTGCACTCATGGTTGATCCATTTGTTTCACAGTTTGTACTATGAGATAACGATACTTTTGAACATGCGTGATATACCTTGATGTACCAGAATTACAAACCTAAGATTGGAATTTTCGAATTCGACTCCATCATTAGCTTTTGTAATTCATTTAAACAGAGGTACATTTTTTAAGCCGGGATTTCGTGATTTCAAATTCATATATCAAACCTAGAGATATACACATATGGGCATGTTCAAACTTTATAATCATCCACTTTATTCATACACATACACATTTTTGCTTTTTTCATCATATTTAGGATAAACACATTTGGAATTTCATTTGAATTGGACCGTATGATGGTATTTGCTTGTAGTAGCTCAATGATCCATATTTGAATTGAATGGACAATCTAAGTTTCGAGTTCGAGACATTGATTTTCAAAACTTGCACATTTTTTGCGTGCAAAACAAACAAATTGTCGGCCATGATATCATAGTCGGCCGTACGAGAGCAAAATACTTATAATTTTAGGCGCCAAAAGCTTTCAAACTTCCCGCTCACATCGAAATATCACGCGCCCGAAAGTTTAGCCCTGTGATATTCCTGTTTTACCCCTGCCACATGAACGGAAAAGGGCTGCTTTGGTAACTCCATTGTTTTCCCCTCTTTGCCCCCAACATTCTTCCCCAGAGCCCCTCCCCTTCCCCTCCCCGACCCCCCAACCACGGCAAGCCACCGGATCTAGTCCTCCGCCGCAGCGGTGGACCTCACACCCCTTCGGATCTACCTTCCGCACCTTGGAACCCCCAACTACCAACTCACCACTTCACCAGAGCCGCTTCAGCAGCTGGCTTGTCCATCGCTCCAGATCTCCTTGACCGCCATCATGGTCCACCGCACCGGATCTGCTTAACCGGCGCCCTCCACCACAGCATAGGCCCTTCACTGACTTTCTCGTCCGCCCCTTCGCTGGCCCTTCATACAAGCCCTCGTCCGACGCAACAGATCCGCCTCACCGAAAGCACTATACAACACGCCCGCCGAAGCCTTCATCCACTGCACCGGACCCGCTCCACGGACGCCATATTCAACTCCACCGGCCCTGCTTTACCAATGCCACAGCCTCATCAGGTTATTTCAATTTGTACTCCTTCGGGTTTTCTCTTTATTGTGCAACTGTTCACTTACCACAGATGAGCTTTCTTGTATGTCGACAGGCGCCGCAACCGTAGCACCAGAGCAGCTTCAGCGACGGCGACAGCCGGCCCAAACTCAACCGCAACACGAGCACCATTGATGATCCTTAGCTATCAAGTATGACAACGATACCCATACGCTGCCGAGAATCAGGTACTATTATCCAACGGCCGGCGCCTACATTCACTTTCCTAGCATAAGCACCTCACCTTTGAATTTCTTCAGGGCATCATTCAGTTTTTCATGAGACGCGTTATTCTGCTTGCACCTGTAGGGCCATACTTCTGGCAGTGAACATGTTACATGTGTTAAATTGCATACCAGTGCACATATAGTTAATATGCTTTAGTTTTGTTCTGATGCCAGCTGTTGGTTCCATCAGACTGCTTAATGTTCTCTATGCTTAATTACACATCAGCAAACTAGCATGTGGTTCCGCTGCTTTTTGTTCGCTTTACCCTACATTTTCTGATGCTAGCTATTACATCACTGCTCTGAGCCTCTGTTCATTACTTGTTTGTGTGTTCTTGATCTTCCCAAGTTGCATGACTAATTTGATGCTTCTATTAATTATGGAGCTGCCAACCCCATCAAGCAAAATATTTGTTCTTTTGGTGCTGGCACCTCGAACAAGCATAAAAATAGAGGGAAGCAGATATATTGTCGTGTATGCACACACCCTTCTTTCATTAGTTTAGATGAACCATTGATGATCAATTCGGACCAGTGCATGCGATTAAAATTAATTTTACCTAAATAGATTGTGCAGAATAAGCTACAACAACTAGATTTGCAACCACGGGATGCTGACGATATCTTCAAAGAACATTGCAATAGCAGCTAGGCTTCACAGGAACATATGGTAAGCCAGTGTGTTTTAGTACATGTTAAATGTAATGCGAGTGGGCTGCTTTCTTGGCTTGTGCCCTCAACGTGTAATCCTACCGAATTACAAATAGTTCAGTTGTCTGCTTTGCTGTATTGCTTGATTCGAATGCTTGTTTGTTGTTACGTTATACCTGAGTTGGCCAATATGTCAGCAGTGCCTGCTGTACTATCGTAAAGAAATGCATGCCTATTTCATTTGAGTCCTTAACTTTGCCTTTCAACTTCATCACAAGACTATCTTCGTAGTTTATATGAGGCCACACCGTTAAGTGTTTTCTCAGATTATTTCAACTGCTTAGATGCCTTGGCAACTTAAATATAGCGGTTGTACACTCCCTTTCAACTTTCATCTTACCATTTTAATTTCTTTTCGGTTGATATTTAAATATAGTTTGCCATGCTCGCCAATAATTCGTCTGTCATTTACCATGTAAGCTTACTGCCTGGATCATACGATAACTATCTCTTACTTATGTCCAGCGGAAACCTTTTAGGATGCCGTTCACACTAGGACACAATGTACAACCCCAGAATCTATTTGTGGAAGCAGTGCGCCATCCATGTTACCAGATGGTAGCATTTCGGAGGCAACACTGCCAGAGAGCAGTCTGAGCACATCTATTATAGTGCTTGAGGCTCTACTAGAGACAGAAAGAGATGGTGTGGCTGCCATGAATGAGGTAATCTTTATCTTGAGGCTGGAAATTACGGAATTAGCGGCATGCATTATGCAAGCAACCCAAGAATTGGAGGAAGTAAGAATGTTGTATTTGAAGACGGAGGAGGTCCTGCTGTTTCTGCTATCTGAAGCCCAAGGTAATCCCGGTTCTTCTTTAGATACCAGTTGAAATTGTCATTAGATTATTGTACTTGCATGTTGTGTCATGTCTCTGAATGGATTATGTTGCAAGAGACCCTATCTTGTCCGGAATTCCATGTTGTCCATGTGTTGTAATGATCCGAATTTTTAGGCGAGGTAATCCTTAGTACTTGTATGATTGACATAAGGTGAACTGTTTTTCGTGTGAGCATATTGTATTGGATGAAATAACTGTTTGAATCAGAGTGTATCCAACCTACTGAATTCAAAGATCACGGTATTTCTAAATCATAATCATATATAAAGGTGGAATAAATCTTTGTTGTGGTTTTGAAGAAATAAATAACAAAATGTATAATTATCTGTGGATATTCGTAATCGAATACAAACTGGATTTGAATTTAGTTTGCCAAGTCCCAGGGCAAACGTGAATGCTAATTCTCCCAAGTTTTGAACGAAGCGGCTAAACACCCATTATAATTTGTGGGATGCCCGAAGCAAGTGTTTGCGAGATGGAAATTACTGTCTACCCCTGACACTTGACATCCTTATCGACCGGATTTACACTGCCGTCGATAGAGGTAGACTAGTAACTTCAATCAGACGTGACACGACGGCCTCTGAGCCCATTCATACATGGTGGGCGCCAAGCGTGGGCGGCAAAACACATTTGATTCAAGCTCCATTTCCCCATTCATACATGGTGGGCGGCAAAACAAACTCTCCTCGTCCGAAATCGATGTAGGCTAATATTTTAAATAGGGGCAGATGTGTAACTTCCATCAGACGTGACATAACCGCCCTACCTGTCAGCCCTGTTCATACACCATGGGCACCAACCGTGGGCGGCAAAACACCCTCTCCTCACCCGAAATAGTTACCGACAAATATTTGGGAGATGCGAGATTACCGTCCTATCCCCAACCGACGCGATGTCTGAAATTTTAAACGGGGGATAAGTTCGTAACTTTCCCCCATTTCAGAGAAGCGCGTCCCAAAGTTTGAGATCTCCCCCCTCCCCTCCATTTCCCCATTCATACACCGTCAGCGGCACGATAACCTCCGCACTACGGCCAGCCTCCTCCGTCCACCACCCCATCCTCCACCTTGCCGGAGCCGCTACCCCTACCCCGTCATGCACTGCAAGAGATGGACGTCTCTCATCCATGGCGCTGGACCAGGATCCTTTCATCGCCTCCTCTCGCTTCATTGGCGCTGTCGTCCACCTTGCCGTTGCCGCTCCTACGACCGCCTCGTCCACGGCAACAGGATATATCTCCTGACCCGGCCATCTGCCATCTAAAGTCTTCTTCCCCGCCGCCGACAGCCATCACACCCGTAGCACCCTCAATGTATCAGCATAGGCCTACACGGCGTCGCAAGAGAGGTGGTACTCTTCCATATGTGCTTAAGTTATTGATCTCACCTGGAAAATAGATCGTAATTTGTTTACTGTACTTTTCTTGTCCGTACCAAATCATAGTGGCTAGTTGAAAGAAAACATTGGTTGCGAAGTAGCTTTGTCCGGTTTGCACCTTCAGATCCGCCATGGCACGGGCACTATACTCGTAAAGCTTATGGTTTCCCCCTTTATATTCACTACCATCATCGTAGGTGCTTCGTGTCGTGCTAGCACTGCTCCTCAAGACCTCAACCCAAAGCTTATGTGTTCAAATACGAATATGATATGATGCTCATATCACTAAAACAGAGAACGTTTAATTGGTCACCTAATGTTCCTATATTCGTTTCAAAAAGCATGTGTGCCACCCACTGGTCCAGCTAGTTCCACTTTCCTGATTTTTCTCTTGATGCTTAGGGTTTTCCCCTTTTATCTACTCTACTATGATCTCCGTAGGTGCTTTATGTCGTACTAGCATTATTCCACCCTTCAAGCTAAACAACACAACACTCAGAATTCGAAAGCTTAGTTGTTCAAATATGATTGTGATATGATACTGATATTAGTTAACCGACACATTTAATTGGTTAGCTAAAGGTCCCACTTGAGTTTCCAAATGCATGTCACGACATATAGAGAGACAGCATAATTGCATTTCGTTGTCACTTGTTGATCATACTTTCTGGTCCATACCAAATCTTAGTTGTTATTTCAAAGCAAACATCGGTTGCTAACTACCCTTTGCGCAGTTTGCAGCTTCAGATCTGCCATCCCACTGCCACGGTCAACACTGTACTTATGTTTTCCCCATTTTATGATGACCACAATTAGCCTACATGGTTCGTGTCGTAATAGCACTGCTCCACCCATCGAGCTAAATAAGCTTAGTTGTACAAATTCATATATGATATTATTGCTGATATTAGTAAAACTGAGAGATGTTTAATTGGTTAGCTAAATGTTCCTACTTTAGTTTCGAAATGCATGTGAGCCACATATGGAGAGACCAAAAAGAATAGTATTTCTCTGTGCGCTCTGGTTCATCATGGGTGGCCAACCGACATTGTATTGAAACACTTGTAATATCTTCAATCTGCTTGCTCTTCTGCTCTTCTTTAAGATGATACTCTTCTCTTGCGGTCGACTGGTTAGGTCGAGTTGTTCTCCCTTAGTATATTTTGAATCTGTCAGGTCAGGTCGACTTGTTCTTCTTTACTATATGTTGAAGCTATCATCTGCGAAGTGTCATCACTTCTGGAACTCTCATATTTTGAGGAGTAGGCCACATTATATTAATGCACACAACAAATTATAGCATGCATGGCATCTTTTAAAAGAATTGCAGAGATAGCACAAAGGGGTTTACAGGGAGGCAGTATTGGATTAGAATCACTTCTGCATTACAAAGAAAATCTCACTTGTTTTTATGTTTTCATGCATGTCACATATTGAACATTATCAAAATGAATATGAGAATGGGTGCACGAGAGGAATATTGCGGAACGATCCACTGGCTAACAAACTTGGCATGGTGGAGGATGGCATCAAGGTGCTTGCTCTAACTTTGCAAAGTTGTATTGGTCGCACATATTTTGCATCTGACCTCTTGCATTTCTTCTACTTTGTTACACCATCTGCTTAGTTTAAGCATCATATATGAGTATATGCCATAACTATCCATTTTCTGTACCTATTCCATGTGTCGTCACACTATGTTTTTCCAGTCAAATGTTGTTCTTTCGTGATAGATGTGCAAAAGGAAGAGGGTGAGTGCAGATCCTCAAGGAGTACAAACTAGGTATTTGGAAAAGGTAGTGGTACCTGTTAAATCAGATAGATCAGCAGCCACAGAAAACACATGCCCAACTGTACCACACTTTACCCCTACTCCAGTGGCCAAACCCCTATTAGAACTGCTGGGAGCCTAGCATCAGGTACTATCTATGATATCGATTCAAAATTTGAACTCCTAAATTTCTGCTTGTGCCTTACCTTCTCTCTTGTATGAAAACTAATTTCAGATGAATCTCCTTGCTCAAATTATCATACGACCTCAAAACAATAATGGGCTCTGCATTGCTCTTGTCAGTACCTCTGTCCCTTTTGCCTTGTAACGCTGTACTTAATTAATTGCTATTTGATTATGTATCATTAGTCTGCACCTGAGCTTCATTATCCTCTGTTTCTTCCAATATTATTTGATCTATATTTACTCTTTGCAAAATGTAGAATAATGGCAACGCTTATAAAGAATTTTCTTTGGGGAATTTATTGAATTATCCTTCCATCAACATGGAGAAGGGCTTTGTCCAGCCCATGTTAACATGTAATGTAAGTTCATCCTTCTCAAGCCTTCAAATTTTGTTCTAGTATAGATTTGGATAGGCATCATTGCCTCCACTGCTGTTTGCTTTGCTATTTACATCTGATTGGATGTTTGCAACAACTACCAGTTTCAAATTGTAGTTGTAAAAACATGTTCCTTATGCAGAACAGATCCATTTATTTGCTTATATAATTGTGAAACCTGTTATGTGTCTCCTTGTTTCTCTTTCAGAGTCATATCTCTTACGCCAGGCAGAACTTTAGGGAAGATAGTGAGCCAAACCATCTTGAGGACAGTGAGATGACCCCAAGGTCCAGTCTTGATGAAGACAGTGAGTTGAAGCTACTCACCAGCAGGTGTGAGACAACCTCTGTGCAGTCGCTGCCTCAATCAGTTTGACTTCTTCAGTCTCAACTTAAAGCGGAAAGGCTTGCTTTAGCTCAGCTCCGACTTGAAGTCAAAGATGCAATGAAGATGTTAGAGGACTGTCGTGCGCACCATCATGCCTTAAATCTAGTGTTGATGCATCTATCGTTGACACAACTGAGGTCTACTCAGCTTCTTCAGCTGTTTGGGGGGCCCGACCTGGCCAGGCCTAGTGCCTTCTGAAGTGCTCTCAGTTTTGTATATTCTTTTGTCGACGTGTTTATTTGCACTGGTGGCGAACTTTGATGCCCAGTGGATGTAATATGTCTGATAGCCGTGATAGCCTAGTGTAAGTTGCTTGCTTATTTATTTCCTTGTTGTCTTGTTTATTTGTTTGCTTGTAGTCATTGCATTTCTTTTTCCGCGGTTTGCTAGTGGCTGCAATAACCTATTTTTTAAAACTAGGCCACAATAACCATGGGATAATATTTACTGTAGTGACACTGGGCCTCCTACGGGCTGTAGAAACAGTGGGCCTTCTACGGGCCGTAGAAACAATGCGCCTTCTACGGGCCGTACAAACAATGGGCCTTCTACGGGTCGTATCATCAATGGGACTTATATGGGCAATATGATCGATTGGCCAAACGTGGGCCAATAACAGGCCGCATTATGGCTGTAAATGGGCTAGAGTTGGAATCGTCCGTTCATGGGACGACCATAACGGGCCATCTTTAATAGGCCGTATTTCATGGCGCTATGAAAACGGCCCAATGTGTTAACGGACCACAAACGGGCCGACTGTAACCATGAGCTGAATTTGGCCCATAAGCAGAAAATGGCAGTAACGGGCCGTAAGTAAACGAATGCTGGAAATGAGCCCAAGAATAAATGGGCTCTGAGAAGGACGAAAGATAACATGGGCTAGAAACAACCCAACGGAATAACGAGCCCTTAATGGATATAAAGTGATACACTATTCATTACGGGCCAGTTTCACCATGGGCCGTTAATGGGTGTAAAGTAATACACTGTTCATTACGGTCTAGTTTCACCACGGGCCGTTAATAGGCCAAGAGTTACATAGGGCCTCATATGGGCCAAAAGACGTCATGGGCCATACATGGGCCAGAAGTGAAAATGGGCTGGAATCATATTGGGTGGCCCAGATGATGCTACTGGGCCTAATTCGGATAGGGCGTAATGGGCCTTGGGTTAGCGGGCTGTAAATGGGCTATATGCGAACATGCCGTTAACAGGCTTTACATGGGCCGGCCCGCCACCTTTTGACCAAGTCAAACGGGCCGGCCTTTTCACAGGAATGGGCCTCTGTTGGGCCGTGCCACGTGTCGACGTATCATAGGCGCCTTCTGTCCAATGAGTGGATGACATTTGTCCCAACGGTGAGCCGACACGTGTTTCCTCCAGTCAATGATGATTTTACACGTGGAAAATCCCCATTGGTCGGGGCTGTTAACGGGTTATCGGATCCAAAACCCGACCCGATAGCTTAACGACGTTCCGTTTCGGTGGATGCCACGTGTTGGTCACCCTTGACGAAAGCACTTCTGTGACGCGCGATTTATCGTCATGGAAGTGGACACTTCTGTGATGATAATTTTGGTAATGTCATGGAACACTTCTAGGACAACACATGTATGACTATCTTGATTCTGTCATAAATTTGTCATGGATGTACATGCATGACAAAAGACGCGACCTACTGTGACAAACACGTATCATCACGGAAGTGTATTTTTTTGTAGTGTATATCATTATCGTACTAATTTTTTTAATTGTGCTACCTGGTCCTTCTTCCCGGAGCACAATTTCCGACAATGAGCTAAGCTTACATCGATCTTCCTTGTCTTATCATTTTTTGCCTTGAACAACAAGCTTGATTTCGAGTTTGTATTGTACTCATAGTCCCAATAACCTTTCGCTTCATCATTCCTTTGACTTGATGTTATCGCCGATCGATTACATCTTCCTGAAATCTCTCGACAAATGTGTCATGATCATCACTAACATTCTGAGCTGCTCCAGGATATCAATCGAATTCATGATGTTAAATACCATCCTTGCCCCTTGATGAATTATTCCTGAGCCCGCTAGCCACAAAATCTTTTTTTTCTTGCTGAAATTGTATGACTTATTTTATAAGTTGTTTCGATGGATCCTTTGTGTATCCGAAGTCTGACCTTTACCTGATGACCATGTCAACACTATCTCGAAGCATGTGTGTGGTACTCCGATCATCATCAAGAACATTTGGGAGCGCAATGCTAACTGTTCTTGATCAATTATCCAAACACCCTTGTGTGGGTAAACCTCATAAATTCCTTGCCCCTTTACCTAAATGGTTTAATACTTGGAGCCCTATCATGCTCTGCCTTTTCTTGGGAAAGTTATACTCTAATACTTGGGTATAAACACGTTTCCTTTACATTGGTCTGATTATCATAATAATCACATTTTCCTTTCCATTGTTTTGTTTTACCTTTCTTGTAATCTAACTTGTCTGAGCAGAGATAAATCCCTGCTTAAGTAAGCACCTCGGTGTACAACTCTGTCAGTAAGACCCTATTACTATTGTTGATGACATTCCGGTAACCACCGATGGATGAGAACTTTGCCTATTGGTCTGCCTTGTCTTACGAGCAGGAAAATGGTTCTCTTCGTCCCACGCCCTTGGTACCAAACTTTGTTGCCAACATAACTGACAGGCTATCCTCTGACCTGCCTTGCTATCATGACCGTTCGAGATGTTAGCGCATTCCTACTTTTAACCCACATGGTGGGCCCATAACCCACAGTTACACAAGATCGAAACCTGACTCTCTTGTACACCCTTGTTTCTAAGGTTATTTCTCACACTTGGCTTCATATGAAAATCCCGAGCTGCCTTCCGAGATGATCTATTCCCGATGCTCTGAACCCCTTCTCACACTCTGTTCAGGTATCGATTGTTTGTCCATTCGCTTGAAACTTCTTATTGTACCTTCATATTTTCTCTCGACGTTTTCTTAAATTTCAACTCGAGAGATACTTCTGCCACATTCCCTGCATTGTTCACCAGACAATTAACCCTATAAGGGTCAGTTCACCCAAAGTTACTCTTTACTTCCCCACTTAAATCTCGGGACGAGATTTCTTGTAGTGGAGGAGATTTGTAACATCCCGAGCATCACACTACAGTAATCCCCACCTAATGAAGGTCGTGTCATCATGATCATCATGCCAAAATGCCACTTGTCCAGAATCTGCTTCTAATTCAAATTCAAATTGCATGTAAAATATTTGCTTCTTCTTTCATGCAAATAGAATAGTTCATCCTATGGCAAATAATCCCTAGATATTTGTCATGTTAAAGCCAACATTTTTGGAATTCCCAAATTACCCCTGAGAATTTATTATCTGGTCCAGCAGTATTTAAGATGTCCTTTTCATTTTATAAAAATGCTTGGACAACTCCTGAAGGCCCCAAACTTTTTGTGATAGTGCCCAATTATTCTTTGAAATTGTTTTGACCTGTGGCATAATTTTGCAGTCATTAGTGTCTAAAAAGAAGATGCAAAAGCTGCTAGGAAAACAGAAAAGAAATTAAAAAGGAAAAGCAGAGGGGAGAGAGAGAGAAAAGAGCCCCTGACCTTCCCATGGGCCTCAGCCCATCCCAGCAGGCCGGCCCACTCCCCCTCCCTGGTCGCTTCCTGTTCCTCCGACCGGGCGGGACAGCGCGCGCCTGTCGCCGTCCAACCACCTCGTCAGCAGTGCCTGACGAGAGGATAAGGCCCCGGACGCCTCGAGTGTCAGGACCAAAGAGATTTGCTCGCACTGCAGGAGAATTATGAATGGAATTTGGCAGAGTGATTTGGGGATCTCAGATGTATATCAAACTATGATAGGACCTGCAGTATTTAGGGTTCTAGCCCGACATAGCAAATGGGGAAAGTCATGGTCATCTCCAGCCACAGCTCGGCTGGTTATAAGCAGGGTTTTAACCACTAGCAATAAAGTAACTAAAATATCGATAAAGTAACTGAAGCGCTACAGTGTTACAGTAACAGTCATCGGACGGTGGAGATGCGAAGTAAACTACGGAGCCATCGTAGCCGTCCGTTGCTGCCGAAGCGGTATTGTCTGAATCGCTACAGATCGTTAACTATAGACTGAAGGTGTTAACTGAATCTTCGACAGTCAGCCCTAACAGTGCCCCCTTGTAAGCTTCGACATGTCCTCACGGCGCTTGAGCTGCGTTGCACCAAGTCTCGGTTGTGACCTTGAAGAAGTCTGAAAAGGTGTACTTAATGAAGTCTGCATCCTCCCAAGTAGCTTCGTTCTCCGAGAGGTTTTGCCATTGTATTAACCATTGCACCACATGCACATTATGCCTAGGAACCTGTCTGACTTGCAAAACCTCTGCTGGGCCCGTTTTGATGGTCCCATCTTGATTGACCATTGGATGGTTCTCACTAGGATGGAGGTTGGACCAATGTGCTTTTTTAATTGGCTCACATGAAAAACTGGGTGAATTTTCACATGATCTGGAAACTGGAGTTTGTAAGCAGAATTGCCTATCTTTTGCACAATCACAAATGGACCATAATACTTGTGTTGCAATTCCAGAGCCCCCTGAATCCAAAAGCTACCAGTCGATATGGTGCCATCTCGAGATACACCATATCTCCCACCTTAAATACTCTTTCCTTTCTTTTGAGATCAACATATTTCTTCATTCTGTTTTGAACTTGCTGCAAGTTCACTTTGAGTTGGTCCAGCATTTGTTGTTTGGCAGCTAGGAAGTTATGAGCTTCTTCTTCCTCTGGTCCAGGTACAGCCAACTCAGAAATCATTGGGGGGAACAAATCCATAGAGAGCCTGAAATGGAGACATCTTAGTAGCAGTATGGTAAGTGGTGTTATACCAATATTCAACTAAAGATAACCTTGAACACCATTTTTTTGGTTCTGTGCTAGCCATGCATCTCAGATAAGTTTCAACACATTGATTTACTCTTTCTGTCTGACCATCTGTTTGTGGATGGTAAGCTGTGTTGTATCTCAATTCACTTTTCCAAGCTAAGAAAATATCCTTCCAAAGTTTACTAGTGAATATCCTGTCTCTATCTGAAACGATCAGCTTAGGAGGGCCATGTAGTTTCAACACATTATCCACAAAAGCCTGTGCCACACTAAGGACGGTGTAGGGGTGTGAGAGAGGAATAAAGTGAGCATACTTTGTAAACCTGTCTACCACCACCAATATCACTTCCTTTCCATTAGAATTTGGCAGGCCCTCAATAAAGTCCATGTAAATATGTTGCCAGGTCATGTCAGCAATGGGAATGGGGTCTAATAACCCAGGCTGCACACAATTTTCATGCTTTGCCCTCTGGCATATTGGGCAGGCAGCAATGAATGTTTCTACTATTGTTTTTAGCCCTAACCAGTAGAAAATGGTCTTAATCCTGTGATAAGTTGCTCTTGTGCCAGAATGGCCGCCCACAGTAGAACTGTGCAAGGCAGTTAGCAATCTTGTTCTGAGGGCAGGATCATTTCCAAAAACAATCCTTCCTTTGTACCTAATGATCCCAGTTGTTACTTGATGGTCTGCAATTGTGTGGTTTGGATGTAACAGTAGCTTCTCTAATAATTGTTTAGCCTCTGGGTCTTGTTGGTAACTCTGTACTAACTCTTTTGCCCACACAGGTGTTACAGTTGACAATGTCATGCAAGCTAGAAGGGCCCTTGAGAGAGCATCAACCACTTTATTCAGAACACCCTTTTTATACTCAATTTGGAAGTTGAACTCTAATAATTTCATCATCAGCTTATGTTGCACTCCCCCAGTAATCTTCTAATCTGTGATGAACTTAATTGATTATTTATCTATTTTGATTACTAATTCTCTGCCTAGTAAATAATGCCTCCACCGTTTAAGAGCTTCTAGGATAGCTAGTGCTTCTTTCTCATATGTGGAGATAGCAGCATTCCTAGGGCAGAGGGCAGCACTATAAAATGCTATTGTCCTTCCTTGTTGCATTAAAACTGCTCCAATTCCTTTGCCTAAAGCATCAGTTTCAAGGACAAATGGTAGGGAGAAATTTGGGAGTGCTAGCACTGGTGCAGTAATTAATGCTTGTTGTAGCTGGGCAAATGCTTTGTCATGACTTGGTGTAAAGGAGAACTGTCCTTTCTTTAAAAGATCATGCAATGGTCTGCAAATGACCCCATATCCTCTTATGAACCTTCTGTAATATCCTGCCAAACCCAGAAAACTTCTTAGCTTGGTCACATTATCTGGAGTGGGCCAATCAACAATAGCTTGTATCTTTTTGGGATCTGTTCCAACTCCTTCTACAGATATGACATGGCCAAGATATTCCACTTGTTGATCAGCAAAGACACACTTTGATTGTTTGGCACACATTTGATTTTCTCTCAAAATCTGCAATACTGTTTGGATATGCTCCATGTGCTCCTTAAGTGTTTTGTTGTAAATTAAAATATCATCAAAGAAAACTAGCACAAATTTCCTGAGATAAGGTCCAAAAATCTTATTCATTACTGCTTGGAAGGTGCTGGAGCATTAGAGAGACCAAAAGGCATAACCAGATATTGAAAGTGGCCCAAAAATGTCTTGAAAGCAGTTTTGTGCACATCATCGGGATGCATTCTTATCTGATGGTACCCAGCCCTCAAATCAATTTTGGAAAAATATTTGGCCCCATGTAATTCATCCAGCAAATTCTCTATAACTGGTATAGTAAATTTGTTTTTAATAGTTGCAGCATTAAGCTTTCTGAAATCAGTGTAAAGTCTCATGGATCCATCTTTTTTCTTCACCAAAATGACAGGAGCTGCATAAGGGCTCTGGCTGTGCCTGATGAAGTGAGCAGCCAGTAACTTCTTAATTTGTTCTTCCATTTCCTGTTTTTGTTGTTGAGGAACTCTGTAGGGCCTAACATGAGGTGGGTCTGTTCCAGGTTTTAATGGAATAGTGTGATCACTTTCTCTGTGAGGAGGCAGAGTAGAGGGCTCTTCAAAGAGATCATCATATTCCATCAGTAGTTTCTGGAGTTGTGGTTGGGTTTTAAATCCTTCAGGGGCTTTTAGTACAATATTTTGCATTTGTAATAGAAAACCTTCTGCTCCTTTATTCAATAACTTAGATATTGTTTTTGCTGGCACTTCCTGTGCACTTTCTGTGTTACTAAAAATAGCAGTAGATACTGTTTGCTTGCCCTGTAGAGTGAAGCTAAAGGTTTTTTCTGGTACATCAAATGATACTGGACTCACTAATGAGAACCAGTCATAACCCAATATCAGATCATGGCTGGGCAGAGGTAAAATTCTGAAGTTAAGAGATAGCTTGAGCTTTGCTATTAGAAATTCACAATGAGGTGCTACAGTAGAAGAGATAAGTTGTCCACCACCAGCTACTGCAATAGCTCTAGGTTTGACAGGTAGCAACTGACATCCACACTTCACAGCAAACTCTTGGCTCATAAAAGAAGTGGTACTGCTAGAATCCAACAGAGCTACATCTATTTTTCCATTAATATACACAATGACTGTTGGAGTTGGAACAGCTAGCTGTTGCCCTAGTGCATAAGCAGAAATGAACATTGCTTGTTCTTCTTCTTCAACTATTTCATCCTGTTCTGGAGGTGTTTGTTCCTCAGCACTGTCACTTTGCTTTATTGTTTCTTATTGCATTAAATGAACATTTGGAATTAGCTTACGTTTGTGCCCATGGATCCATTTATAACCACATCTCCGACATTCTTTAGGTTTTCTAAATTTCTGATTACTGACAGCAGCTATCTCAGGTGGTTTGAAAGGAACTGCTTGTTGCTGTGAAGGAGCAGGGGCTATTTTGTTTGGCCCAGTAAACTGTTGTTTTTGGTAGTAGTTTTTATAAGGAACTCCTGGTTTCTTTGCTGTAGCTTGCACTGGGGGATGACAGGGCTCTACCTCTTTGGCCAAACAGTAAGCATCAGTAAGTGTTTGTGGTTTGTGTGCTATGATCTGAAACTTATTTCCTTCCCTGAGTCCATTTACATAACACCTCACAAACCATAGTTCACTTAACTCTGGATTTTCCTCCTGAACCTCTGCCATCAAGTTCTCAAATGTTTTAGTATACACAGATACTGAATTGTTGCTTTGCTTCAGACTGTTGAACTTTTCAATTAGATCATAAGATCCCTATTCTGAAAATCGTTTTACTATTTCAGCTCCAAACTCTTTCCAGGACAATCTCTTCTTTAGCAGGCCAGATCTCCTAAGCCAAACATCAGCTTCATCAATGATGTACATCTGAGCTAGGGAGACTTTATTTTCTTCAGGTGCACCTGACATTTGAAAATATTTGTTATATTGCCTTATCCAACCTACTGGATCCTCACCATTGAACCTTGGAAAATCTAATTTAGGTCCCTTAGTAATGGATTTCATGAACTGTGCTTGCATGTCTTGCTCACATGTTTGATGATACCCTTGCCATAGTTGTCTCTCCCTGTTTTGCTGAAAGTATTGATTGAAGGCTGGTGTTTGTTCTCTCTACCTGGCAGTTACTAGTGTTCCAATCGCACTAAGAGGCTCTTGTCTGCCCTGATTTGCATAACCTGGAGGAACAGTAGGTCTTGTAGTTCTTGGTGGCTGGTTTTGGGACTGCAACTCTTCTAGCGGCTTGGATTTTTCTTTTTCTGCTGCTAACTGCTTTCTCAACTGTTCGATTCTGTTGTCCTGATCGAGTGGTTGTTCCTGATGCAGAGTAGGAGATTTGACTGCCTGACTGGAACTGGGATTTTGCATGTCCACTTGAATAGACGCCCCTGGTTGAACTATGCTCTTAAGAATTGTACTGATTACTGACAACTGCTTGCCTAGGTCGATTACAGCCTGCTCTACACTCCCCACTTGCAGAGATATTTCGCCTTGCTTGTTGCTCATGGATTGAACATCACTCTGAAGTTTTGCCACTTCCGCATGTATCAGAGAATTGTCCTTCTCAAGAACACCGAAATCATCGCGCATGGAAAGTACTTCTTGGAGATCTGCATCATCTATCGTCTTGGTGCGTCCCATCGCGTTGATCGGAGGTGAGGGTAAGGAAATTTACTACTGGCTCTCCAGCAACCAGCCCCTGACCTCAGATCCTTCCACCACCGCGATCCACGCCTCCTTGGCACACGGATCAGTGCTCGAGCGCGAAATTTTACGGATCAAGCAAGGTGCTTGAACAACCGCCTCTGCTCTACCGATCTATGCCCGAATAATCACCGCCGCCAGCCCCGCCTCACCGCCGCCAGCTACTTCATCCCCTCTGCCAACATCGCACCGCTGGTTACCCGAGAAGGGAGGGAAAGGGTGGAATCACAGATCTGAGAGTTGAGATAAAAATTCACTCCGAGGAACGATGGCTCTGTATACCAATTTGTCAGGACCAAAGAGATTTGCTCGCACTACATGAGAATTATGAACCGAATTTGGTAGAGTAATTTGGGGATCTTAGATGTATATTGAACTATGAGAGGACCTATAGTGTTTAGGGTTCTAGCCCGACATAGCAAATGGGGAAGTCATGGTCATCTCCAGCCACAGCCCGGCTGGTTATAAGTAGGGTTTTAACCACTAGCAGTAAAGTAACTAAAATATCGGTAAATTAACTAAAACGCTACAGTGTTATATTAACGGTCATCGGATGGTGGAGATGTGAAGTAAACTACGGAGCCATCGTAGCCGTCCGTTGCTGCCGAAGCGGTATTTTCTGAATTGCTACAGCTCGTTAACTGAAGACTAAAGGTGTTAACTGAATCTTCGACAGTCAGTCCTGACATCAAGTCCTCCCCTTCACCTACCACCACTCCCGCTTCTCCATCCCCTGGCTTGCCCTCTCTGCCTCTCACTCTCCCCTCGCTCCCTCTCTGCTTTCCCCTCGCCCGAGCGTCGCCATGGCACCGCAGCCGTAACGCACGCGGCCCCCGTCACCACCTCGCCTCGCTTCCACACCAAGAAGGACCGCCTCGACCTCCTCTTCCTCCCCGACGAATCACCCGAGCAGGAGCGCCTTTGCATCGTCCCCTATGTCGCCGTCTTCAACCACGAGCACCGCACACCGTCACCGAATCTGCCACACCGAGCCCTCCCTGAGCCCACTTGAGCACACCTACAGGACCAATGTGAGCGCACGCTTCTTTCCCCTCTCTTCCCCGTGCGTTTCCGCCGCTATAGCTCCTCCTCCCCGTCGTGCCCGAACGCGGCTCCGCCTGAGCTCGTCGTCGGCGATGCTCCGGCGACCAAATGGCCTTGCCCCCATGCACAACTCGCTCGCCACTTTGCCTAGATCCCAACGCGCACACACACGTGACTCACCGTGCCCCGCAGCCCCCTGTTCGCCGCTAACCGGAAACCCACCACCACCTGACTCGCCGCCGGTGACGTTCCCGGTCGTCCCCGGCCATGCCACCACCTCCATTCGACACGGTGTGGACTGGCCGTTTGAACGTACCAAATCACATCCCCGGCGATGCCCTGTGGGCGAAACCCGAAGCTCACCCGTGCCTCGCTGCCGTGTTGGAGCTTGCCGGAGCAACTCCGACGAGGCCAGCTGATGTGGCCAGCTTGGGGCCACCCCTGGGTCGCTAACCCATGGGCCCGTGGGGCCCGACCGACCTGTTGACCCGGTCCACCATGCTGACTGGACCGGCCCATGCAACTGACAGATGGGGCCCACCGCCCCCTAATTAATGAAATTAACTAAGCTAATTTAGTTAATATAATTAGACACTGACATGCGGGCCCAGTAGTTTAACTAACTATGTTTAGATTAGTTTTAACTCTGTTTAACCCACTGTCTATGACTGGTGGGACCTAGCCGCCAGGTTTGACCTGGTCTGGCTGGGTTGACTGCCGACCTCATGATGACATCAGGCTGGCGTCATATTTCTGTTCTTTTTGAGTTAAGTTAAATAATAACAATTGCAAAATATTGTTTAAACTTTGAAAATTCGTAGAGAATAAACTGTAACTCGGATGAAAATGTTTTCTACATTAAAGTTGCTCAGAACGACGGGACAAATCCGAATGCACGGTCGGTTTACCTGTCAGATGCCTCTAACTATCTGAACATGGAACATTCCCCTCCGGTCAACTATCCGACACAGGTCCGGAACCGGGAATACATTCCCGGTTGAATTCCCCCTTCACCTTTATCGTGTAGCCATACGTTAGGTCACACCCGACACAACATATTGCCATATTATGCTTTGTGATGCTATCTTTGCTTTATATTTACTGTTTCATCCCCCTCTTCTCTCTGGTAGACCCCGAGACCGATGTTGCCCCTGTGATTGACTATGTCGACGACGACCCCTCCTTGCCAGAGCAACCAGGCAAGCCCCCCCCCCTTGATCTTCCCGATATCGCCCATTCCATTCTCTCATGCTTGCATTAGATTTTGCTACTGTTATTGTTTGCTCCTATTCTGATGCATAGCTTGCTTTTGTATCTGCTGTTGTACCTTACCTGTTTATCCTAAACTGCTTAGTATAGGTTGGTTAGTGATCCATCAGTGACCCCCACCTTGTCCTTGTTACCCCTGCTTCATCATCGACGACTCGATCAACGTGATCGACGACTAGAGCCCGACACCTCACATCACATCACGCCCCTTTTGTTGCTCGACTCTTCAGAGTTACCATCGAGTGCTGAGGGTGGAACCTCATACATCACTCCTGATGAGATCTCTATAGTGTAGCTATTTGGTCGTGGTCATCGAGGGTGATTTCCTCCTTAACCACTTCTGATATGACTCTGTCGTGCAACCCCTCAAGTGTGAACATTGAGGGTGGTTCCTCTTACGTTCACCGTGATGATTACATCGAGTGGAATCCACCGAGGGTGGTTCCTCAGGGTTCCCCTTGGTGTTAGACACACAATTACTATGGTTACTATGACTTTACACTGAACCATGTTACTAAAGACGGATCGACCCTGAGGGTTACCCGCGCGAGCTTAATGGTGAGTGATGTGTAGTCAGGTTGACCTGGAAGGTGCCCAAGAGATAATTACGAGGCGTGGACGGGCATTCTTAGCCCTTGCTGCAAGTCCTCGAGACGGGGCGACGGGGTCACATCTTTCATGAGTCTCTGCTTGTTACCGCGCATTCCTAATCCACTATGATTTGGATATTTGTTTCGAGGGGCCTCTGGCCTGATAGCACTAACCATCATGTGGGCATAGTATGGGCGTTCTGTGTCGTATACATCAGCCGAAGCTTAATAGACATCAGTGAATGAGCGGCGCGCGCCGGGTTGGACTGTGTAAGCACATGCCTTTTAAGGAGGTAGCTAGGTCTGCTCACCGTCCGCCCATGCAACATGCAGGAGTTCCCGGGGCGATGGCCCATGACCCCTGGGGGCATAGGTTTAGTTCGGCGTGCTGACCTCTCTATTTAGCCTAGGTCGGGTTGCGGCGTATTGTTTGGCCGAGGCCGGGAATGACCTAGGAAAGTGTATCTGGCCGGAGTTAAGCGAGCGTGGTGGGTAAGTTGGTGCACCCCTGTAGGGAAAAAATATCTATCGATAACATGTCCTATGGTAACGGACACTTGGAGTTGTATCCCAATCAATACAACTAGAACTGGATACTTGTGATGAGAAATGGATTGTGATGAGAAATGGATAGTATGGCTCTGGGATTGCTTTCTCACAGGGAGTCGTGAAAGGATCTCTGGCCGAGGTTGATAACACTACTACTACTTTACTTTTTGCTACTATTATCTCTTCTGATGCTGCAAGATGCTTGGAGCTGCTTGAAGATGCTAGTCTTTGATAGGCTAAGCTTTCCCCTTCTCTTCTGGCATTCTGCAATCTAGTCCACATATACAACCCATTTCATTGATACCTATGCATAAGTAGTGTAGATCCTTGCTTGCAAGTACTTTGGATGAGTACTCACGATTGCTTTGCTACCCCTCCCCCCTTCTTTCTTCTTTCTGGTTGTTGCAACCAGATGGTGGAGCCCAGGATCCAGACAACACCATCGACGGCTACTACAACCCCGAGGGTGCCTACTACTACGTGGAGGCCGCCGCCGACCAGGAGTAGTTAGGAGGCTCCCAGGCAGAAGGCCTTGCCTTTTCGATCGTTGTTGATTTTGTGCTAGCCTTCTTAAGGCAAACTTGTTTAACTTATGTCTGTACTCAGATATTGTTGCTTCCGCTGACTCGTTTGTATTCAAGCTGATGTATTCGATCCCTCGAGGCCCTTGGCTTGTAATATAAAGCTTGTATTATTTTAATTTGTGTCTAGAGTTGCGTTGTGATATCTTCCCGTCAGTCCTTGATCTTGATCGTACACATTTGCGTGTTATGATTAGTGTACGATTGAATCGAGGGCGTCACAGACACTATTTGGATCATCAGGACGGGGATATGACGTGGGAGACATTATTCCTAGTGGGGACATCGCCACCGCCACACAGTCCCAACCAAGACGTTGAACGTAACAAAAACGAGAACGGGGTCCCTCGCGCCGGCGGTGGGGCGAGATTCTCCGCACCTCCACGGCCGAAAAACCATCGGAGGTGGGACAGATCGCCGGTGACGATGCTGGGAGGATGAAGGAGACCTTTCCCGAAGAGGAGGAGGAAAGACTAAGATGTGCAATGATTCTCCTAGGGCTCACGTGACATGATTCTTGCACTAGTGGCATGCATTGCATGTTAATATTAGGTAGGATATTATGTACGCATTAGTTATATGATTAGCATGGATCCGTGGACATTACTATCAATTAACTTGGATGAGAGGGAGTATGATATTGGTTACACGTTAAACCTGTTCGGCGCTCACCATTGAAGGAGGTTGGATCGTTTGGATTTCCTTATTTGGAGATCGAGATTAGTTGGATCCGCCCCTTTGGATTTTTTATATTGGTAATGTAGAATTAAGTAAACAAAAGAGCCATTGTACGTCTTCCTGTTACTATTGGTACTCATAGTTCTCATGATTTATGTGATAGTGGTGCAACCATTAGTGTTATTCATTTGTCTTTGTGTGAAGAAGTTTCCCAGGATATAGCACCAATAAACATAGAAAGGACTGATGATGTTATTGGAATCGTGAAATAAGCTAAAGTCCTATGTGGTAAAACTAAATATCCTACTAATTTCTTGTGCTTGGAAAGAATCAAGATAGTTTTGTTCTGTTGTGTTTCCTAGACCATTTTTATGCACTGCTGTGGTGTACTCTCTTAATTCATAAATATAGGATGTTTTAGAAAGATCTGAATCGGATGTAAATAGGCATGTTTTAGTGTGTTTGTTCATTCATTTAGTTTGTATGCAGTTCATATTCAAATATCCAAAACATCTTATATTTGTGAATGGATGGAGTAATTGATTGTGTAAAGAAAAAGGATTTTGTTAAGTTTGGTGGTGATCAAGTTGAATTTAATTCCTATAGATTTGCTAAACAACTAAATACTTGTGATAATAAATATAAGAGATGATTTTACTCAAATTGCTTCAATAGGAATTCCTCCTGCTAACCCAGTGGAGCAACTCTTAACAGGTCATTAAAGTCTTATATTAATGATAAGAAGAGAAATTGATGGAACTTTTCACTTTAAACCACCACTCTCAAAAGTAAACATTCCACTTGATCTTTGGGGAAGCCTCCACCTCCCAAAAGGTGATCCATGTTTGGATTAAACCTCTACCTCACATAGTCAAGTATACTTATTTGGATGAAAAGATAGTCTATCGTGTTATTATCAATTCTAACCTTTCAAGACAGGAAGAAACTAGATTATTGGAAGTACTGAGAAAATGTATGATTGTTATTTGCTATACTCTGGATGATTTTAAAGGAATTAGTCCATCTTTGTGCACTCACAAGATTCATCTTTAACCAGATGCGAAACCTATTGTTGATCGTCAACGTTGATTGAACCAAAAAATGAAAGAGGTGGTAAGAACTAAAATTCTGAAATTATTAGGAGCTGGTATTACCAATTCTATATCTGATAGTAAGCGGGTAAACCTTGTTCACTGTGTCCCTAAGAAGGGAGGTTTAACCGTTGTTCCTAACGAAAACAATGAACTTATTCCTCAAAGAACTAAGGTTGGTTATAGGATGTGCGTTGATTATAGAAAGTTGAATAAGGCTATCAGAAAATATCATTGTCCTTTGTCTTTTATTGATCAAATGTTATAAAGATTGTTCAAGCATAATTTTTTTGTTATCTTGATGGCTAATCTGGTTTATCTCAAATAAAATGTTTCTCGTGAAGATCGAGAGAGAACTACTTTTATTTGTCCTTTTGAAACTTACACTACTGGAATCAAAGGATTTGTCGTCAGCCTATTCTTTGTCGTCTGCTCATGTAAAGCTGATGGCAAAGAAATGGCTGACGGCAAAGACACAGTTGTCGTCAGCCAGTACTTTGCCGTCCGCTAGCTGACGGCAAAGTAGCTTTTACCGTTAGCCAGTTCTTTGTCATCGGCTAGCTGACGACAAAGATACTTTGCCATCAGTTAGCGGACGGCAAACAAAACCCACCTAACGGTGCGCCCCCACCCCCACCCCGCCCCGCCCTAACCCTGTCTCCACCCCCTCTCATCTACCTAACGGCGCAGCCCCACCCCCGCCCTTCTCTCCCGCCCTGCTCTCCCTCCCTTCTCTCCCTCCCGACCGCACCCTCCCTCCTCGTCACCACCGCCGACCCCACCCCCGGCCCACTGCTCTACCCCATCCCACGCAGATCCCACCCCCTCTCCCTCCCTCCCCCGATGCTCCGCCGCTCGTGCACGCCGTCGGCGATCCGGGTAGAATTTTAAACAAACATATTTTTCTGATTGCATATATAGAGATATTTTACATAGTCATCTAAACAAAATTAAAATCCTCGTCGCTAGCCGCGAGGTCGATCACAATGGCGCCATCGTCATCGCTGTCATCCTTCCGCTGCCCCGCCGCCTCCTCGTCGTCCGCTGACGTCATCGCAGCCTCGTCATCCTCCAATGGTGCCATTGTAGCCTGCTCTGCCTCCATGGCCGTGGCGGCTTCGATTGCGGCCGCAACCTCAGCGGCCTCCCTCGCACCCGCCGCCGCTTTCGACGCCCGTAGAGTGACGTGCCAGCCCAGAGAGTCGTCCTGGTCGCCATCCTCGTGCAGGACGACCTATTCCGACGACAGCTCCACGACGGTGGGGGGTGCTGGCTAGCGGCGGGCAGCTCCACGACGGCGCTCCTGCGTGGTCGGGCCGTGTGCCGGTGTTGGGGCACGAAGGCGGCCACTCGCGCCCGTGAGGTCGGGGGTGACGACGGCCTCCACCATCCATAAGGCGACGATGACCTCGTCGTATGATTTCACATTCTAGAAGGCGTGACGGCCAACAATGTTGTGCCGGCCGCCATGGTAGGTGAGGGAGTCCTGGATAAGGGGGTATCCGGACAGCCGGACTATGTACATCGTCCAGACTATAGAAGCGTCAAGATACAAGACTCAAGACTTCGGCTCGTGTCCGGATGGGACTCTCCTTTGCGTGGAAGACAAGCTTGGCGATCCGGATATTATGTTTGCTTCCTTGTAACCGACTCCATGTAAACCCTAGCTCTCCGGTGTCTTTATAAACCGGAGAGGATGGTCCTTAGAAGGCCGATCACAATTACAATCATACCATCATAGGCTAGCTCTTAGGGTTTAGCCTCTACGATCTCGTGGTAGATCTACTCTTGTACTACCCATATCTTCAATATTAATCAAGCAGGAAGTAGGGTTTTACCTCCATCGAGAGGGCCCGAACCTGGGTAAACATTGTGTCCCTTGCTTCCTGTTACCATCAGCCTAAGACGCACAGATCGGGACCCCCTACCCGAGATCCGCCGGTTTTGACACCGATATTGGTGCTTTCATTGAGAGTTCCTCTGTAACGTCGCTTCGAGGCTTGATGGCGTCTTCACGGTCCAGGGTGAGACTTTTCTCCCCGGAGAAATCTTTGTGTTCGGCGGCTTCGCACTGCGGGCCAATTTGCTTGGCCAGTTGGAACAGATCGATAGCTTCGCCCCTGGCCACCAGATTAGGTTCAGAAACTTGAACTACACGACAGATATCCGCGGAGACTTGATCTTCGACGGATTCGAGCCTGTGCTAGGAACGCCGGACAGTCACGACGAGCACGACCTTGACCTGCTATCGGACAATTCTCGGGATATCATCCCCGAAGCTGCCTCGGATCTACATCCAGGGCAGGTTGTGTTGCCTATGGACGGAGGGCTGGACCCTACCCCGTAGGCCGCACACTCATCGGCGGTGGAGCCGAACACAGGTCCCACCTCTATGGAGGCCTTTAACCCTGGGCCTCCGGACTCATATCCGGCTGTTGGTCCCGGTCCGCTCGCTCTTGAGCCAGCCGAGCCAGGTTGGGCTCCGGTAACGGAGTTTACCACCGCGGACATCTTTCAGCACTCGCCCTTTGGCAACATGCTGAACTTATTAAGGTCTCTCTCTTTGTCAGGAGGCCCTGGGCCGAACTATGTCCGGCCCGAGTGGGAAGCAGGCGACGAAGGAATTCGGTGCCTACCCACCACCCACTTCATTGCCACGATCGAAGATTTAACCGACGTGCATGACTTCGACTCCGAAGACATCGACGGTATGGACGACAATGCAGGAGAAGCTCCAGAATCCCTGGGGCGCGGGACTACTACCTTGTCACACGATATATACATGGTAGATACGCCCAATAAGGATGACAGCGATAATCCGGAAGATAAAACACCTGGGCAAAAGCCAAAAAGGCGGCGCAGACGCCGCTCAAAGTCCAGCAATTGCAAAAATAGCGACAAGAGCGCAAGAAGGGTCGATATACCCGCAAACCCCGAAAGCAACAACGACCACGTGGACCCAGCGATGGAGCAGGATGAGCCAGGTCACGTCAAATCAAGTTCGGAGCAAATACTTGATCACACTGATCCGGAGGGACGAGCTCACAAAGCCGCCCCAGAACAGGAAGATAGTCCGGACGACGATGCATTCATTATCCCGGACGAAGAAGTGGAACGAGACAACCTCCACAGAAAGCTTATGGCCACCACAAGAAGTCTAAAAAAGCAGAAGCAACGGCTCAAGGCCGCAAAAGAAAAGCTCAGCCGAAGATGGAACAAAGTGCTAGACACCAAAGAAAGATATGGAGATGACCGCCATACAAAAAGCTATCCGAAGCGCAAGCTACTGCTAGAATTCGACGATGCGGCCGTTCCACCAAAGGAAAATTCGACCAAAAAACCAGACGTACCGCTTCACAACCATAACAGAGAGGTTGCGGACACTGTGCATGACCTATGTGAGCATCGGGACAAGAAGGCCGGTGCAGCCAGGTCCATCTATGGACCTAAAAGACACACCCCGGCGAAGGAATATGGTCACCCAAACGCTCACACAAGCCAGATACCAGTCCAGAATAAACTCCGGACACAACAACAGCTGACTACATGCCACAACGCGTCCAGATATAGAGGGGTTGCTCACCCCCTATGCTTCACCGAAGAAGTACTGGACCATGAATTCCCACAAGGCTTCAAACCTGTGAACATAGAAGCATACGACGGCACCACAGACCCAGGGGTCTGGATCGAGGATTTTATCCTGCATATTCACATGGCTCGTGGGGATGACCTCCACGCCATCAAATACCTTCCCCTCAAGTTGAAGGGACCAACTCGACACTGGTTGAAAAGCCTCCCCGAAAACTCAATTGAGAGTTGGGAGGAGCTCGAAGACGCTTTCAGGGCCAAGTTTCAAGGGACCTATGTCCGGCCTCCGGATGCAGACGATCTAAGTCACATAATCCAACAGCCCGGAGAGTCCGCCCGCAAGCTTTGGAATAGATTCCTCACTAAGAAGAATCAAATTGTCGATTGTCCGTACGCCGAAGCCTTAGCGGCATTCAAACACAGCATCCATGATGAGTGGCTTGCCAGACACCTCGGCCAAGAAAAGCCAAGGACAATGGAAGCCTTAACAAACCTTATGACCCGCTTTTGCACGGGTGAAGATAGCTGGCTAGCCCGTAAAGGCACCAGCGACCCCACCACATCCGAAATAAGGGATGGCATCGGGAAGCCAAGGCGTAATAAAAACAAATGCCAAAACAAGGAAGAGAGCCCGGATAACACGACGATCAACGCCGGATTCAGGGGCTCTCGACCTGATCAGCAAAAGAAGCCACTTAAAGGCAGTAAAGTGGGACTGTCCGGCCTGAACAGAGTTCTGGACAGACTATGCCAAATTCATGGCACCTCAGAGAAACCTGCAAACCACACCCATAGAGAGTGTTGGGTCTTCAAGCAGGCCGGTAAATTAAATGCCAAACACAAAGGGAGAGAAACACCAAGTGAAGACGAGGACGAACCTCGCTAGCCGAACACTGGGGGACAAAAAAATTCCTGCCAGAGGTTAAAATAGTAAGCATGATCCACGCGACTCACACATCCACGAGAAGGCATGGACGTGCGCCCATAGACGCGCACGAGGTAGAGCCCATCATACCTACATCTCATTACTAGATGTCTGGTCCGCTCACTTTCGATGACATGGATGGCCGAACTAATATTCGGCGTGGAGGATCACAGGCCTTGGTGCCCGACCCAATAATAGACGGATACCATCTCCCCCGTGTCCTTATGGACGACGACAGTAGTCTCAATTTAATATACGAGGACACTATCCGCAGAATGGGCATAAACCCATCCAGAATTAGCCAAAGCAACACCACCTTTGAAGGGGTGATACCAGGCATTGAAACCTATGGCAGGGGCTCCGTCGTGCTGGAAGTAACATTCGGCTCCCCAGGCAACTCCAGAAGCAAAAAATTGCTCTTCACCATCGCACCCTTCCAAAGCGGCTATCATGCATTGCTTGGAAGACCGGCCTTTGCCCGCTTCAACGCATTGCCGCATTATGGCTACCTTACACTTAAGATGCCCGATCCCCGTGGCGTCATCACCATTAGCGGAATAACGGAGCGCTCTTCGCGCGCAGAGGAACACGCGATGGCCCTGGCGGCTGGACTGTAAGCGGCCTCCAAATATCACATACATGCCTGGTCATTAAGACCACATACACGGTTAGACGAGTCCGGTAGCCCGGTTCAACCAGGGCATCGTATATGTACCCCTATAGCGGAAACCAGGGGCTACAAATTTTTAATACAGCCCCACACTTGGCTCGACCTTATTGGCAGGCCAACATCTTACACCTTTATTATTAATCGCATACTTACGTTGCACTCTCCTACGAGATTTTTTTTACAGACAACATTCGCGCGAAACCTTTCTAGGATACGGCACAATGGAGACAAAGGCGCAGACGTGCAGCAGGGCCCTGTTCAACATGTTTCTTTTTAGATTAAGCCCCTGTGTAAACCTTTTCTACTGCCTCTTGTTGTTTAACCGTCCCATGGTCCTATACCCACAGAGGATACTGCCGTTTTTGGCATTTGGCCACGATAGACTAAATTGCACGTACCTAGGAATTAAGGGCTTATAATAGGCTCTTGTCAGCTTCTTTTCCTTTACAAAGACCAAATACCCTCGGGAGTGTTCGGCGTCACGAGTTTGGCTGTATATGCATCAGCTCCGAATCATGTCTTTGGTCAAATGTTGGGTTTGCCCGGCTCCTGGGTTTGCCGCCTTACGTTCCGTTATCACCGGCTAAGGCAGGCCAAAGGAGAACTACTGCGATTGCGCCCTGGTTATTCCGAATGAGCGCCTCAGTAGAGAAAGCCGAAGACTGACTGTCATGATACAATGAGAGACTGTTCAACCACTCGAAGACTCACCGGAATCCCTAAAGATTCCTCCGCATTAATGAAGGGCCGTTTCCCGGCCATGTACACACGCGCCCGTATTCGGATGCACGCGAAGGTACTAGGGGATAGATAGTAGCCCCACCATTATACTCCCATGGTTAAGCGAAAGTGTTACAACTATATAGTCCGGTTGCCTAGTTCGATGTGCGATCACCTCCTTAATGGACCAAGACGTTGGATCAAGTGTGATTAAGCATATTTTTTGCAAACACCCCCGCATTATATGCGTGGGGGCTGAAGCCAATGACTGCTATCTTTCGGACTACTTATACATATAAAAACGGCCGCAAAGGGGATACAATCATACTTCTGGGAAAAAGTATAAACGTAGCTCATAATTAAACTAAAACATTGTTTTATACAATGATTCGACTTATCACTCGAATAAACATTCTTCAAGCACTGCGCCTGTATTAGGCGGGCACCTTCTGTGACTTGCGCCAAGTAGTGCTTGGCCGAATATTGACCTCCCGCTGGATCCTGGGTCGCTATTACAGTCGCCTTCATATCCGTCCAATAGGCTTTAACGCGGGCTAGCGCCATCTATGAACCCTCTATGCACGCCGACCTCCTCATGGCGTCAGTCCGATACATGACTCCAAGGAATTGCTGCACCAAACCAAAATAGCTGTCCGGCTTAGGCCCCTTCGGCCAAAGATGGTCTACTACAGACCGCATTGCAAGCCCGGACAGCCTGTGGAGCTCCGCCATAGCAGCCACCTTCTCATTCAGCAGCTGTGGGCGAGTGGGAGCATTGAACTGCGACCAGAAAAGCTTCTCCACTTCTTCATCGCCTTGACCTTCAAAGAACTAGACAGCATCAGCTGCACTATTCACCAAGTCCGCATATGCGTCTGCAGGACTCAAGCGCGTCGCCAGGGGAGCATACTTCGAATCCAATAACTTCATCCATAGTAAGTATGAGCCCCCAGCCACGATTTGTTGGCCTGTTGGAGCTCTTCCCGCATACTGCGGATTTCGGTCCGCATCTCCTTGGCGGCATTAAGTGCCTTGTCAAGCTCGGCCGAACTAGCCTTATTCTCCTTTTCAAGGAGTGCATACCGGTCGACGGCATTCTTTAACTCCCCAGCCATTTCGGCTATCTTTTCTTCGCTTCGGCGATGAGCAGCCTGTTCGGCTCTCAATTCTTCGGCCGCCTTTAGGGCAGTCGCATTGCTAGCCCGAGCTTGTTCCTTGGCTTGAGCAAGTTCCGCCCTCAGGGCCTCCACGGCAGCAGCACCATCTACAGTGCAAACACATCACATTATTATTATGCCCCTCTTACATTTCCTATACATCATAATAAGGGAAGCAGAGCACATACCCTATGACTCCTCCAGCCGTTTATTCACCAGCGTGATATCGGCATCGATGGATCCGATCTGCCTCCTCAGTTCGGCAACTTCAACAGACTGGTCGGCTGCTAGATACTTGTATCTCTGCGCACATGTACGGCGCAAACATTAGTATTCGATCCCCCATTTGCCGCCTATGGCGGGCAACCAGAGTCTCAGGGGCTACTATCTATAGGGAGCACACCTAGTGCGTGCTTCATAAGAAAAAAATTGTGCATTTCTCACTACATACCTCAAAGCTTTTGAGCAGGCTTGTAAATGCCTCATTCAAACCGTGGTTAGCAGATGAAATCTTTGTGAGCACCGTGCTCATTAAAGAGCGGTGCTCCTCCGAGAGCGCAGCTCGCTCCAAATGGCCCGTCAGTATGTCCGGCCGGACACTGAACTTTGCCGGACCTTTCTCATCGCCCCCAAGGGAGCCAAACGCTCCGGGCTCAGGGCGGCTGACGTATTAGCCTCCGGCTTCGGCAGATCCGGACTCCTCCGTGATGACACCTCCGTGTCGCCCGCCTCATGAGGCGGAGAGTTGGGTGGAGTCTCACTATCCATCATCTCCGGACGAAGGTCCCCCAAAGATGAACTCTGTTGAGAAGACCTGCTCGCTGGACTACAAAAAACGAAGTCCTGGTTATCGATCACGGAGTAACATCACACCTTCGAGTTAATGAATAACTTACGGCTCGTTAGAGGGATGGCCCGTTGGTGGGCATGACGCGGTGAGGGTGCCCGTCGCGGCAGAGCCCCCTGGTGATGCTTTCTTCCCTTGCTTGGGCGTCTCCGCCTCCAAATCTTCGGAGGCAGCCCTCTTCTTCCCGCATGGGGAGGAGGCTTTGGCCTCCCCTTTTCGGCTATCGTCCATAGGAGGGGTAGCAATTTCCCCTGTCTGGATGCGTAGCGCGTGAAGTTCGGCTTCACTACCCTTTCCTTCGCCTTTCCCTGAAGGGATTTTGCTGAGCGCCCGGCCCAGCATCTTTGCAATAGTGGGACCAGGCGAGCCTTCGGGAAGTGGCGCCGGACACCTGATTCTCTCCGCCTTGTTGAGCCATTCCTGGCCACAGAAGGATTTTCAGAATAATGGTTATGATAAATATAAATGAAGTGTCCGGCTTTAAAGTTACTTACTTGGGCATCTAGGCGATTGCAGCTTAGGCCCGCATCCTCGGTGGTGTCCGGACACTTTACATGTGGTCCGAAGAATAACTTGCACATCCCTTCGAGCGTCAGGCCGAAGAAGTGTTTAATAGTCCGCGGACCCTCCGGATTAAACTCCACACCCGGAGAGGCCGATGTTTGCACGGCAACATCCGCCGGACTAGCATTACTTGAATTATGCTGACAAGATTTATGTCCCTCTCAATAAGCTCCCGGATGCGATTCTACAGTTCTGGTACATCGCCAGCAGGCCCATAATTCTGTCCCACATCGGTCCAAGACGCCAACTGTGACGGAGGGCCTGAGCGGAACTCGGGGGCAGCTGCCCACTTTGTGCCTCTGGGAGCAGTGACATAGAACCATCTTCGTTGCCATACGTCGGATACTTCCGGAAAAGAACCCTCTGGCCATGGAGCATAAGCGTTTCTGCTTATTATAGTGCCTCCGCACTCTGCATGTCGCCCCTCGATCATCTTTGGCTTCACATTGAAGGTCTTCGGCCATAAGCCGAAGTGTGGGTTGGCTTGGAGAAAAGCCTCGCACACAATAATGAAAGATGAGATGTGGAGGATGGCGTCTGGAGCCAGATCGTGAAAATCCAACCCATAGTAGAACATGAGCCCCATCACAAAGGGGTCGAGGGTGAGGCCCAGGCCTCGGAGGAAGTGAGGGATAAACACGACGCTCTCGTTGGGCTCCGGCGTGGGGATAACTTGCCCCGGAGTAGGAAGCCTGTGCTGGATATCGGCGGTCAGGTATCCGACCTCCCTAAGCTTCGCAATGTCCTCCTCTTGAATCAAGGAGGCCGCCCACCGGCCTATTGCGTCGGATCCGGACATACTGGGGGACCTGGGGCGTTCAAGCTTAGGTTTTGGGTGCTGGAGCTCGAGGTGCGAGAAGGGGCAGGAGAGGTGGAGAAGAGGCGTAGGCCTTGACCCCTTTATAAAAGGGATGAATACCAAGAGTCATCAGCATGACCGCTTGAGACTTATCTAAAATGCACAAAATCATACCAACGGTCGCCGTGGGGTCACATATGCCCATATTGATAAAAGAGCCCGTATTAAGGGGGACACGATCTCTGCTTTGACATGACGTGCCAATAAAACCGCCTCGCAACGCGAGTCGAGGTGGAGCAGGAGGCGCCGGTTCATATTGGACCAGGCCACGATGCAACGACACGACGTGCAAAAATTTCCAGCAGAACGGATTGATGCTAGGGTATGTGAAGATCATCTTGCAGATCTGGACACGGTCTACATGTTCGATAACAATCTTGGAGTATTCGGAGGAGGAATCCGCCTTGCCATGCCGAAGACAAGACTGCGCGCCGGACTCATCGTCATTGAAGCCTGGTTCAGGGGCTATTGAGGGAGTCCTAGATAAGGGGGTATCCAGACAGCCGGACTATGTACATCGTCCGGACTATAGAAGCGTCAAGACACAAGACTCAAGACTTCGGCTCGTGTCCGGATGGGACTCTCCTTGGCGTGGAAGACAAGCTTGGCGATCCGGATATTATGTTTCCTTCCTTGTAACCGACTCCATGTAAACCCTAGCTCTCTGGTGTCTATATAAACCGGAGAGGATGGTCCTTAGAAGGCCGATCACAATTACAATCATACCATCATAGGCTAGCTCTTAGGGTTTAGCCTCTACGATCTCGTGGTAGATCTACTCTTTTACTACCCATATCTTCAATATTAATCTAGCAGGAAGTAGGGTTTTACCTCCATCAAGAGGGACCGAACCTGGGTAAACATTGTGTCCCTTGCTTCCTGTTACCATCAGCCTAAGACGCACAAATCGGGACCCCCTACCCAAGATCTGCCGATTTTGACACCGACAGTAGGTCCGGAGCTCCTCCATCATCGCACCCGGGTCGAGCGTCGGATACCCGTCGGCACTGATATGCCATTGCCGGGGAAGAAGGCAGCTCGGCGGCACGAGCATGCCGTACTGGCGCAACACCGCCATCTCCGGGTTGCCGAGGCTGGATGGCCAGGAGCTCAGGGCGTCGTCATCGCCGCCGGCGCTGCTACTCCCATGGTGGTACGACTTCGCCGAGCTAGTTCTCGTCGGCGGCATGAGGGCGGGGTGTGAGGTCGGTCGGGTGTGTGGGTATGGCGCCGGGGCGGGGTCTTTATAGCCGTCCGGGCAATGGGAGGCGAGCGGTTGGGCCGGCGCCGGCATTACTTCTAATTAATATCGAAAGTTACCGACTTCCATTTGCAACGGAAGAAGAGTTGGTGTAGATTGTTCTTGAAGTCCCTCAAACTAAGATCGAAAGCACGATATCTCTGCGGATTGCACGCGTACAAGATTGACAATCTGGCAGCGCTTTGCCGTCCAAAGCTAGACATTGACAGAGAACTAGAGGAGGAGGAGCAGCCCCACGGTATCTCACAATTTTTCTTGAGAACTAGACAGAGGGGGAGCCTCGAGATCACGTGAGAACTTGTGCTCGATAGGGGCGTCCCCTTGGGTATATATGGGTGGAGGGAGGGGAGGCCAACTTGGAGGAGGGGCCTCCCTCCCTTGTGGTGGCGGCCAAGGGGTGGGCCCTACCCCTCCAACCCTAGCCACACCAAGTAGGGAGTTGGTGACCAAAGCTGAGGGGGCACCACCCTATTGGGCCTTAAGGCCCATATGGCTGCTCCCTAATAGGGCTTATCCTATTTGGGCAACCCAGGATGCCTAGAATAATAACATGGGCTCCTGGTAAATCCCGGAGCCCCTCTACATAATTGTTTCCCTCTCGAAACTTTTCCACCTTCCCGATTTTATCTGTTTTTTTCTAAAACGCTTCCGATTTTCTCTCAAAACAATTTTCATTGTCTCCAAAAAATCTGGTGATATTCTCCTAAGCTCCTAAGTCCAGTAATATTCAACAGACCATAAACCCTTAAGCATGTGACCCTGCAGGTTTGGTGAAATATAGAAGGAGGGGGAGAAGATCTTTCTCCTAAGCTCCTAAGTACAATAATATTCAACCGAAACACCTTTCGTTCAATGATAAGTAGCAAAACCGTGGACATTCATATTGTCCACTGTACTTACACGAATGATTAGCGAGTGAACCTGTAGTTACCATATGTTATTCCTTTTGCTTCATGGTACTTTACAAAGTTGGAGGTGAGATATAGCGGCATCCCATGAGTCAAACACATGATCACTATATCAGTCTCCTAGTTATTAGTTTTGTTCCCTTTTCTTGTCTCATATTCCGGCATACCCATGAGCAAGTCATGATGTGTCTGGCCAGACGTTGATGGATGTAGTCACACCGAGTGGACCCTAAGCATATCTCTCCATCGACGGAGGAGAAAGTCCCAGTGTCAAGCCATCTAGTCCCTTGTCATACGTTTATGATGAACATGTAAGTTGCCGTTATGATCACCCTGTTACTATTGACGTTAGAACAACCCCAAAGTGCATCATCTAGTATGAAGTGACTTGAAACTCATATGGTCTAAGGAATTGTGTATACAGTAACTTCCTGTTTTTATGGACTGTAAACTTGTGACAAAAATCACCTCCTAGTATAACATACAACCTTGAAAGGATCGAGATGGACCTAGAGGGGGTGAATAGGTACAATTACAAATTTAATTGTTACTTAGCAATTTTAGGCAATAATGCGGAATATGAAGTTTGGCCTAACAACTGCAAGTGTGTAGCTATGAGCTAAGCAAGGTAAACAAGTAACTCAAGTAGGAGAGTAAGCAAGCACAATATGATGAAAGTAAAGACTAAGAGACAAGCAACCACAAGTAGGAAGTTAGGGTTAGAGATAACCGCAACTCCAAGAGACGAGGATGTAGGTCGATGTTCACTTCCTTGGAGGGAAGCTACGTCACCGTTAGAGAGATGGATATTACCACGAAGGCACACCAACGCCACGAAGGCTCACCCTATTCTCCCTTTGAGACAACACCACAAAGGCGTTTCTCAACCACTGGTGGTAGACCTTGGGGTGGTCTCCAAACCCTCACAAACTTTCCGGTGTTAATCACAATGATCGATTCCACACCGAAAGACTCCTACCGCCTAGGAGTCTCCAACCTCCAAGAGTAATAAGATCTAAGGGAAAAACTCAAGACTTGATCAAATCACGATTTGCTTTGGTCACAAGAAGGAGGGGGAGAAGATCTTTATTTTGATTGAAACAACTCTTCCAAACTCTCAAGAATCAAACTGAGATCTAAGATTTCGTGGGTGAGCAAGAGAGAGAGAGAGCACTGGTGTTCTTGGGGCGTGTTAAAGTGGAGTGTTCAACCTTATATCAAAGAGGTAAGGAGCTATTTATACCCGCAATGAATTAGAGCTATTTTGAGGAGACATTGACTTGACCGAATGATCTGGAGGACCATCCGGATGATCTAGACAACATCCGGATGAACTGGCTATAGCTCCGTATGAAAGTGGTAGCAGTAGTGCTGCATGGAAGCCGGACAATCCGGAGGACAGCCCGGATGATCCGGAAGCAAGCCTGGATGATCCGGAAGGAAGCCCGGATGATCCGGCTTCACCCACCAAGGTTTTGTGATGTGGGAGCGCTATTATCCGGATGATCCGGGACAGGATCCGGACGATCCGGCCAAAGCCCGGATGATCCGAGCACAGGTCCGGAAGATCCAGGGACAAGCCCAGATGATCCGGGGCCAAGTCCCGACTATCCGGCTATGGTGTCAGCTTGTGGATAAAATGAAGGGAAGGAGTCGTGGTTTTTCTTTGGCTAAGGAGTTTTGCTAGGGATTTTGGTCTTTGTGAAAAACTACTTGTGAGGTAAATTGTGAGCAAGCCTTAGTCATACACCTAGATCCCCTCTTAATAGTGCGGGATCCTATTACTCAAGAAATGTATAAAAGAGCAAGATACTTCGTCTTTGTTTGCTCCTTTCCTCATTGATTATTTGCTTGAGTAATATCTCATGTGATGTGTCCATGACGCACATTAAAACCAGAGGACTAATGACCTGTTTATATACTCAGCAAACATGGTTAGTCCCCTATATGTATTTTGTCATCAACATAAAAAATATACTTAAGGGCAAGATTGCACTTTCAATCTCCCCCTTTTTTGGTAGTTGATGGCAAACCACATATAGCTCTCAACAAGTGATATGTGATGCAAATAGTTTTAGGAGAGTTGACCAGTATGTGTTTTAGGAAGAACCCCCCTAAATGTCTGCATAGAACTAAAATGATAAACTAAAGAATGATGCACATATGGAGTGGATACCTGCATTCGAAATATAATGTTGTAACAGCAGTTGTAGACATACACCACTAAAAACAACATAAGCAACAATAAGCAATGAATGAAGATAACATACTTAAGCTCTTACAAGGTAGCAGAAACAGATAACTCATAATCTCATACAGGGTAGCATAACTCATAACTCATAATCTCATACAGGGTAGCATAACTCATAGTCTCATACAAGGTAGAAACACAATAATAATAATAGGTTAACATACTCATACTCCTAAGAACTACATCTCCCCCTTGGCAGCAAGTACCGAAAAGGGGGAAACAACAGAGAAGGTAGGAGGATAACTCAGCATCCTCATCATCATCACCATCACCATCACTTAGATCAGCAGGGGTAAGGAAAAACTCTAGAAAATCAGCAGCAGAAGGAAAGTCGACATATGGAAGTGGAAGGCGACCAGGAATAGGCTCATCTGGCTCGATAGGACTCCTGGGGCACGCGTGGAGGCGAGCCCTAAGTGCATTCGCCTCAGAGATATGGCGAACCTCCTCGATAGCAATGTGAGTAGCAGTGTAGTGGCAAGTGTCAAAGATAGACTTATGGGACTTGCCAATGAAGCGAGCCAGATGGTCAAAAGGCTTCATGAAAGGTTTAGTGTGGCGAGAAGAGCTCTCGACACAATGAGGAGCAAGAGCCTTCCCTCTGGAAGACTCATCACGCGGAGTCCATGGAGTGTGTGGATGTCTTGGCAATGGGACAAGGATAGACCGAGTTGATGACTGCCTGAATGAAAGGAGCATGGGGAAGTGTACGAACCTTCAGACAACTAGCCATGCGAATCTCATTCCAGAGAAAATCTTCCATGGCAATGGGACGCGTGGGAGCCTTCCTAGAGTAGTACATCAAATCAATACTATAGGCCTGAACCATTCCACGATCCCCTTTCTTGGGAGCAATGGAGTTGAGGATACATTGGAAGACCCACCGGTATTGGGGACGAAAGATAGAGATATCATTAAGCTCCTTTCGTAGCTTCGCGGCGGAGAGCTGAGTCGTAGGCACGACGACATAGCCACATGCACTGATGGGCATGGGCTCAAACTTGGGGTTCACCTCATGGATCCGAAACAGAGAGGCCACAGACCCAGGCATGCCCAAAGCAGCAGCAAACTCATCGAAGGTGACAGTGAACTGAGAGTGGTGAGTCATCCAAGTGATAGAGCGGCCCGGATGGAAGAAGCACGTGGCATAGAATTGCCGAATGGCAGCCTCATTCCAACCACAATGAAGAGACATAGCACGACGTAGGCCCATGCCATCAATCTTCTCCAACACTCCTTCGAACTTGGAAGGATTGTTCTTAATGAAATACAAGTTCACATAATGTTTAGGAGAGAAACCAAGATGAGTAATGACGGTTGATAGATGTCTTGCTGAACCAATGTGCGAAAACGAGGATCGGTGGCATTTGCAGGAGCAGCAAATTGGTTGACATCACTTCTTAAGGAGGCATACTCAGAGGGGTCCATGGGCTGATAATTGACAATGCGATGGCCACAATTGGTTGCCGTGGATGGAACAAGACCGGTAGGAGAAGCAGACTGGGAGCTTGAGGCAGCGGTTGCTTTCTTCTGCTTGGACTTAGTCGTGAAGCGAATAGGCATGAGCTCCTCCTCGTGGAGTTCGTCCTCGTAGTTAGGGTCATCTTGCCCGGCATAGGATGGACGAGCTTGCCCCGACGCCTTCTTGAGTGGACGAGCAGCCTCCTCGGAGTCCGTTGATGCTTGACGACGCGAGTCTGCGTACACACATAGGAGAAATAGCCAATGCAATGAATGACTAAACCTAGATGGATAAACAGAGGAATAGAGGAGAGGAGCATATGAAGTACCACGAGAGGGCCCCGAGATCGTCAACTTGAAGCTCCGACCACCATGGTGGAGTTGTGGACAGAGAATGTGAGATTGGAGAAAATCCAATTGGCCCCGGGAGAAAACTATGCAAGGGGGGAGTAGATCAAGGAGGAGGCAGTGGGGGAGTGGGGGGGGGGGGAGAAAGACAGAGGAATAACCCTCTGCTCCCTCCCGGCGTGATAAGATGAGGGCATGGACCCATCCGGACGTCCGGAGGGACACCAGGATCATCCGGCCAGGCCCGGATGACCGGAGTGAGGCCCGGATATCCAGGCAAAAAGTGCAGAGAAACCCGGACATCCGAATGATCCAGACTGCTGGAGTGTAGATGGCCAGAACTGAGTTTTGAAGGTGATGATGTGATGATATTGATCTATACATATAAATGTATAAAAAGATATAGAAGTGTGAAGCAAAAACTGTACCCAAGACATATCACAATCCCACATAATCAACTAAGAAGAGTTATAGCCTAAGCCACCATGTTTGAGTATACATAACTTGGTATACCAAAGATTTGAACTTTGGGCCCAAGGTTACTACTCCATCATTTTATAGTACTATGGACACACAAAAGGTGTCATAGTGACTTTGAGAGTGTTGGTTTTATTTGCGCATTACATAGGGTGAGAGTCCTCATGAGTTGAGTGTCTCCACCTAAATATATGCATACATCAGGACAAGACAAGATGAAAATGCATGAATGGGTACTAGATTTCACATAATGTTGTCAAGCTCCAAGATACCAAGTTCATGCCTAAGTTGACAAAACCTTGCTTCATCCAATGGCTTGGTGAAAATGTCTGCAAGTTGAATATCTGTACCAACGTGATCAACACGAATGTCTCCCTTCTCCACATGATCTCTCAAGAAATGATACCTAATATCAATGTGCTTGGTGCGGGTATGATCTTTGGGATTCTCAGCAATATTGATGGCACTTTCATTATCACACAGAAGAGGCACATGTCTATAGGTGATACTGTAATCCTTCAAAGTTTGCCTCATCCACAGTAACTGAGTTGCACAACTGGCGCTTGCAATGTATTCAGCTTCAGCGGTGGATAGGGCAACACAGTTTTGCTTCTTTGAGGACCAACTTACCAAGGTGCATCCAACAAATTGTCATGCACTAGAGGTGGACTTTCATCCCACTTTGTCTCCGGCCCAATCCACATCCGTGTACCCAATGAGATCAAACTTAGCATCCTTGGGGTACCATAGACCCAACTTTGGGGTGTGAACACAGTATCTAAGAATATGCTTAACTGCCTTATGATGACTTTCCCTAGGGGAAGCTTGAAATCTAGCACACATGCATACACTGAACATGATGTCTAGTCTAGATGCACAAAGATAAAGCAATGAACCAATCATAGAGCGTTAAGTAGATGGGTCGAAAGGAATACCATTTGTGTCTTTAGTGAGTACAATTTTGGTTGGCATGGGAGTCTTACATGGATTGGCATCAGACATGCCAACCTTCTCAAGAATATCCTTTAGGTACCTTGCTTGAGATAAGAATATTCCTTCTTGAAATTGTTGAATTTGAAATCCGAGAAAGAACTTCAAATCCGCATTGAGTGACATTTCAAAATTCTTGGTCATGGAGGCCACAAATTTCTTGCACAAATGTATGTTATTAGAACCAAAAATGATATCATCTACATAGATTTGGCATAAGATCAAATCACCCTTATCCCTCTTGGTAAAAAGAGTGGGATCGATCACCCCTCTCACAAAATCATCACCGAGTAAAAACTTCTTAAGATGATCATACCAAGCATGAGGTGCTTGTTTGAGGCCATACAAAGCCTTATGAAGTTTATATACATAGTCTTTGTGATCGGGATCAACGAACCCAGGTGGTTGTGATACATATACTTCTTCTTGTAGAGGACCGTTAAGGAAAGCACTCTTCACATCCATTTGATGTAATGTAAAACCATTGAAAGCAGCATAAGCAAGTAAGATGCGAATAGATTCAAGACGGGCAATGAGGGCAAAGGTCTCACCAAAGTCCAAACCTTCAACTTGTGAGTACCCTTGTGCCACTAACCTTGCCTTGTTGCATATGATTATACCATTCTCATCTTGCTTGTTCTTGAAAATCCATTTTGTTCCAATGACATTGTGTTCCGTAGTTGGCCTCTCGACTAATGACCACACTTGGTTACGTTCAAAACTGTTCAACTCTTCTTGCATAGCAATGAGCCAATCGTTGTCCATCAATGCTTCTTGTACCTTGAGAGGCTCAACACTTCTTGTTCTTGCCCTTGATGATGAACTTGTTTCTCGAATATTATCATGAAGAGGGACTTGAACTTCTTCTTGTACTTGGACTATGGGCATTGGTTGAGTAGTAGGAGCTTGAGGAGGTATGGGTGTTGGAGTGGTTTGATGATGTGTGAAGCTTCCATCTTCCTCCTCATCATCATGAGGTTCTTGTTCCATTGGAAGAAGTGCACCAACACCCATGGTCAAAATATCTTGAGAAGAATCTTCTTCACCTACGTCACTTAGATCAAATTGCTCCCCATGGAGCCATTAAATTCATCAAACACCACGTCACAAGTTTCTACAACACATCCAGTGGATTTGTTGTAGACTCTATAGGCGTGAGAGTTTGATCCATAGCCAACAAATATGCCCTCAATTGTTTTGGATTGAAATTTTCCTAACCGTTCTCTTTTGTTGAGGATGAAACGTTTGCACCCAAATACACGAAAGTACTTGACATTCGGCTTGTTCCCAGTTAGGAGCTCATATGGAGTCTTTTCCAATATAGAGTGGAGGAAGAGCCGGTTTGATGCATGACATGCAGTGTTGACAGCCTCGGCCCAAAAACTATGTGGCGACTTGTATTCATCCAACATGGACCTTGACATCTCCACAAGTGTACGGTTCTTCCTTTCGGCTACACCATTTTGTTGAGGAGTGTATGGAGCAGAATATTGATGCTCAATCCCTTCATCACTAAGAAATTCTTCCAAGGTCTAGTTCTTGAACTCTGAGCCATTATCACTCCTTATTGCCAAGATGTCTTTATCAAACTTGCGTTGTGCTTGCTTGGCAAAATCAATGAAGGTGATCTTTGTCTCGTCCTTGGATTTGAGAAAGAACACCCATGTATATCTTGAGTAATCATCAACAATGACAAGCCCATACTTTTTCCCACCAAGACTATCCCATGAAGGAGGCCCAAAAAGATCCACATGAAGGAGCTCCAAGGCCTTGAAGTAGACACGATGTTCTTGGGTGGGTGCTTTGATTAATGTTGCTTCCCAACAATGCATGCACTACACACACGATCTTTCTCAAAAGAGACATTGGTTAGTCCAAGGATGTGATTACCCTTTAAGAGATCTTGAAGATTTCTCATGTCTACATGGGCTAGCCGGCTATGCCATAGCCACCCCTTGTCGGCCTTGGCCATTATACAAGTTGCATGGAATGTGCTCTCTTTCGAGAAATCAACCGTGTAAAGTTTGCTATCCAAATATCCAACAAAGGCCACTTCGAGAGTACCTCTCTTAAAGACTTTCACATCCATTAGTCCAAACAGTGTACCATAACCAACAGAAGCCAATTGACAAACAGAAAGCAAATGATATTTAAGGGATTGAACAAGCATGACATTTGATAGAGACATGTCATTTGTGATAGCCAACTTGCCCAATCCGAGACCTGTCCTTTTGAACCTCCACCAAACATAATTCTCATAAATGGTTGAATAGCTTCCATGAAATCGTAGAGAAATGTGCTATCTCTGGTCATATGATTGCTACGTCCACTATCAATCACCCATTTTACTCCACCGGAGATGGCAACCTACACACAATTATGACTTGGTTAGAGGCACCCATTTTGCAATGGGACCTCTCAAGTTAGTCATAAGGGTCTTAGGGACCCAAATAGCATAGAATCGGAATGAATTTCGAGGACCAACAAATTTTTCATAAACTTCTCCGTCCTTAGTCTTATGAAGTACATAGGATGGAGGCATGAACTCTTTTGGCTTGTTGAGAGTGGGCATGCCCCTTGTGGCCTTCCAACTAACAACCTTACCTTTCTCCTTGTACCCTTCTCGTACAAATTTTTCTTTTAGAGGGGTGGTGCACTTTTGAGAGGACGACTTCTTCTTGCTTGTGCTTGGGTCAAACCCGAGCCCCTCTTTGGCAAACACTTCATTGTGTTGCCTCAACACCTCATTAAGGTTCTTTTGTCCTTGAGCACATGTCATGAGACCTTTCTTGATTTGAGCTTTGAGAAAGTGATTATCCTCAAGAATAGATGCTAGATCACTACTAGAGTTAGTTTTACAAGCATCAATATTGATAATAGGAGAAGAGTAGGCCTTGGCTAGAGTTTCAAGATAAGTAAGCTTGAGCGTCTGTAAACTCTTTGTAAGAAGGGTGAGCTCTTCTTCCTTAGTCTTGAGGGACACGGATAGGAGCTCACAATCCTTAGAGAGAGAGAAGCATGAAACTTCACAAGCTTACTTTTATCATTCATCAACTCTTCACAAGAGTCCTTAGCCTTTTTCAAGGAGGCAAGATCTTTAGCATGAAAATCAATGTTTGCACCAATTTTGAAGCATAGTTCATCATTTCGTGCTTCCTCATATTGGACTTTCTGCTTGAGGATTTCATATTTTTCCTTTCCCTCGGTGACGAGGGTTTTGAGTTCCTTAATGGTGATGGTGTGCTTACTCACCATCTCCATAAGCATACAAAATATAGTGAGCTTCATTCCTTTGAAGGAGCACATGAACTTATTAAGTTTAGCAAGCATAGGATCATCTATATCATCATCCTCATAACTATCCTCCACATAAAGATACTCATCACTAGGAGTAGAAGGAGTGAAGAGAGGAGGATTTGATCGTGGGGTTACCTTGACCTTGTCCGGAGAGCTTTGGTCCTTTCCATCTTCTACCATGGCCTTTGCCATTAGGCACTTGTGAGCGTTGCCCTTGTAGTCTTTCATGTAGTTGTGGGTGACCATATCACCACTCTTGTTCACTAGACTCAAGGTGTTTTGAGAATCTTGAGCAACTCTGTCAACGCCACTAACATCATCCGGATCGGATTCTTCAAGAGCAACCATTGCTTTCCCATCTCTCTTGTTGAGCTTGGAGTTCAAAGGATTTGGCAACTTCTTCTTGGGAAACCTTGGTTTATCTTCTCTCTTCTCATAAGGGCACTCGTTGGAGAAGTGGTTGGTTTCTTCATAGTTGTAGCATTTCCTCACTTTCTTCTTCTCGAACCTTCCCTTGAATTTTCCCGCGCTAAACTTCTTGACAAAGAGAGAAATGTATTCATATGACGGGCTCTCATCTGAGTCAATCTCATCATCATCCTCCTCCTCATCATCAGCTTCTTCTTCACTTTGCTCTTCTTCACATACATTCTTGGCCTTCAATGCAAGATTGATCTTTGATGTTGAGGTACCATGCATGGCAAGATGTTTTGTGGCATTTGCCTTTGACTCTTCAAATAGTTAGAAAGTGGATATGATGTCATCTGGAGTCATTTCCTTGAATCCACGGTGTTGTCTTATGTCCCACACCATTTGATGATGATATGGAGCAAGAGCATGAAGCAACTTATCCACGAGAAATTGCTTAGTCTAGTTGAATCCATTTTGAGTCTTGTCACATTCACATGACTCAATGTCGGCGGTGAGAGTCATGATACGCTCAAGTAGTTGCTTGGGAGATTCACCTTTCCCCATGCAAAAGTTTTGCAATTGACCCATGGCAATTTCATATTGAGCAAGTCGGAGAGTGGAAGTACCGGTCTTTGTCCTCACAATGCTATCCCATAATTCCTTGGCACTTGTGATATGTATGTATGGTCTCCTTTGCTTGCTAGTCATACCTCTTCTTATGCACATGGTTGCTGTATCGTTGAGATTCTTGTCATAAACCTCTCTTGGAGTAAGATTCTTTGGGTCAACAGCTTGGTAGCCATACTCCAAGATCTCCAACATCTCATCATTTCCATTACAAAGATGATTCTGCATAGAAACTCTCCACAAAGCAAAATATGTAGTGTCATCAAGTAAAGGAGGTTTGCCTTGAGGGTTATACTTAGGTTTCTCTATTTGAGGTCTTGCATAAAGCCAAGGAACACCGGAGTGTTCATTACTAGGAGGTTATTGGCCAAGTGGTGGAGTAGGCACAGCTGGCCTCGAGGCCGCACCACCAGAAAGTGGTGCAAGCATCATGGTTAGTGTGGCTATCCTCATTTGGACCAAGGCCTCAAGAGAGGCATCATTCTCCTCCTTTTGCTTAGCAAGAGCTCATTCCAGATCCTCTAAAGTGAAGGACTTGGCTTCCGTGGAAGCCGCGCCCGTACTCTTTAGATCTGCAACAAGGGGAGTCCCATCAGGGTTCATCTCGCTCTAGGGCGGTTAAGCCACAAGAATAGAGCATGAGGTTTTGATACCAATTGAAAGGATCGAGATGGACCTAGAGGGGGGGTGAATAGGTACAATTACAAATTTTAATTGTTACTTAGCAATTTTAGGCAATAATGCGGAATATGAAGTTTGGCCTAACAATTGCAAGTGTGTAGCTATGAGCTAAGCAAGGTAAACAAGTAACTCAAGTAGGAGAGTAAGCAAGCACAATATGATAAAAGTAAAGACTAAGAGACAAGTAACCACAAGTAGGAAGTTAGGGTTAGAGATAACCGCAACTTCGAGAGACAAGGATGTATGCCAATGTTCACTTCCTTGGAGGGAAGCTACGTCACCGTTAGAGAGGTGGATGTTACCACGAAGGCACACCAATGCCACGAAGGCTCACCCTATTCTCCCTTTGAGACAACACAACAGAGGCATTTCTCAACCACTAGTGGTAGACCTTGGGGTGGTCTCCAAACCCTCACAAACTTTCCGGGGATAATCACAATGATCAATTCCTCACCGAAAGACTCCTACCTCCTAGGAGTCTCCAACCTCCAAGAGTAATAAGATCCAAGGGAAAAACTCAAGACTTGCGCAAATCATGATTTGCTTTGGTCACAAGAATGAGGGGAGAAGATCTTTCTTTTGATTGGAACAACTCTTCCAAACTCTCAAGAATCAAACCGGGATCTAAGATTTCGTGGGTGAGTAAGAGAGAGAGAGAGAGCACTGGTGTTCTTGGGGCGTGTTAAAGTGGAGTGTTCAACCTTATCTGGAAGAGGTAAGGAGCTATTTATACCCATAACGAATTAGAGCCATTTTAAGCAGACATTGACTTGCCCGGATGATCTGGAGGAACATCTGGATGATCTGGAGGACCATCTGGATGATCTGGAGGACCATCTGGATGATCTGGACAGCATCCGGATGAACTGGCTATAGCTTTGGATGAAAGTGGTAGTAGTAGTGCTGCATGAAGGCCGGACAGTCCAGAGGACAGCCCGGATGATCCGAAAGGAAGCCTGGATGATCCGGCTAAACCCACCAAGGTTCTGTGATGTGGGAGTGCTATTATCCGGATGATCCGGACGATCCGGCCAAAGCCCGGATGATCCGGGCATAGGTCCGGATGATCCGGGGACAAGCCCAGATGATCTGGGGCCAAGTCCGGATGATCCGGCTATGGTGTCGGCTTGTGGATAAAATGAAGGGAAGGAGTCGTGGTTTTTCTTTGGCTAAGGAGTTTTGCTAGGGATTTTGGTCTTTGTGAAAAACTACTTGTGAGGTAAATTGTGAGCAAGCCTTGGTCATACACCTCGGATCCCGTCTTAATAGTGCGGGATCCCTATTACTCAAGAAATGTATAAACGAGCAAGATACTTCGTCTTTGTTCGCTCCTTTCCTCATTGATTATTTGCTTGAGTAATATCTCATATGATGTGTCCATGATGCACATTAAAACCAGAGGACTAATGACCTGTGTATGTACTCAGCAAACATGGTTAGTCCCCTATATGTATTTTGTCATCAACATAAAAAATATACTTAAGGGCAAGATTGCACTTTCAAACCTGGGTCAATTGAACACGAATGTTCTTCTAACATCATGCCCTCAATGATGTCTGCATCATCATTCCAATTAACTCATGACTACAATCAGGAAAATAGAACCATCATGCAACACTTGAGCTACTCATAGAAGCAAGGCTATGGATCTATATTAACCATTTATAACTCTACATTTGCATATGAGTTTTCAAAGTCTCTTGGTATTCACAGAGTTGAGAGCCATAAAAATTATAACATAGAATATAAACATTAATCATAAACTTGGAAATAAATAATACTTTTATTATTGCATGTAGGACATGCTTACAATAGTCTCCCACTTGCACTAGATTCAATAATCTTGTTTACATAACATCTTTTACACCAATGGCAAACTGGTGTTGCTCATTGATACATCCATTTTGCATCATGTTTTCCTACTATTATTTATAGTGTTTTTTGTTTAATATAACACCTTGTGGAGTAATTCTAATGCCTTTTCTCTCATAATATGCAAGGTTTACACAAAGAGGGCGAATACCGGCAACTGGAACTTTGGAAATCTTTTATCACAAAAGACGCCCTAAACAATTTATGCACACTAAAACTTTTTACTCACCATGTGCTTCCCGGGTGAACTTCTTCACCTCCTCCAGTTCAGCCTGGGCAGCCGCCAGCTATGTTTGGTTCAACTCAAGGTCCTCGGTTAGTTTGTTGTTTTCTCCCATCAAGGCCTACACCATGTTGCAACAATATACTCCTTAAGACCCTTAACTTGGCTGTCCCACCCAAATTAAGGCTCGGGTGCTACTGCCTTAGGATTTATGTTTGGTTCTCAAAATCAACCACATACCTGCATGTTGGTTGATAGAAGATGGGCGATCCCCTCAAGTCTGTTTCGCGCGGGCCCAAGGTATGCGTCCACCGAGCTAAGTGCATTGAACTCTTGTTAGGAAAATATGGAATGACGAAGTGATACCTTCCGTCATCGGTGATCCATCACACTTTCGACTTTGGAATTAGTAATCGAGACATCCTCGTGATCCTATGGAAGTTGGTCTGTGGCAGGGACCTCTGCATTGACCCCGACCCTGGCCGAGGAACTCTATTCAGGATTATCCCTTGGTGCCTCCTTGACGTCTTCGGACGATGGTGGCGGTACACACTTTCTGCAGGTCTCAGAAAAAATTATCAGTATTCACATTAGCCACATTAATGGATGAACTATAAGCTCAAATATATTACCTCTTGGTCGGGGGTGCCGTCGATGTAGCTCCCGTGACTACCTTGTGCTTGGAAGCTCCGCCATTGGTTGGTGCCGACATAGTTGGCGCCGCTCCCGTTGGTGTACGGCATGTGGTACGACGACCCTTGGGAGTAGAAGTCAGCATAATTGGAATGGCGTGAGGCAAATGCCCTTTCGGGAAGAGGCCTTCTTGCTTCTCATTGCGGAAGAAGGGAGGGTCCTAGGGTGATCGCCTACAAGGGCCACATTGGAGCCATCGAGGCTCTCCTGGTAAAAGTCCCCGTCCTCAAAATCAATTGACGTCTCTGGATCGTCATGGAATCATTGGTTGTCATCATGGGAATGGCTCTCTAGATGTGGAGAAGGACAGCTGATGGTATCGACCAAGCGCCTCCAATTCTATTTGGAAAAATGGAAGATCCGATCAATAGATACAGATGTAGTGTCCGGACAAGGAAAATGAAAGTTGAACTTACCCATTCAATGGGGTTATAGCTCGAATAGCCGTCCCAGTTCCTTAGACAGACAAATTCTTCTTCTTCCCCTTTGAAGAGATCGGCCAGTATGGCTGCCATTGCTCCCTGGTTGTCAGGTCGCATCGCTTGTCACATTATAACACCACAGGGGCTGCATCCTTTGTTGAAGAGGTTGCACGCATCGAGTAATGGTGGAGGCCATCACATCAATGATGGTTAACTTGATGTGGGCTAACAACCTCACCTTGGCGGCTAGGCGCTACACCTTGGCACTTTCTTCTTGAGAAGGGCTTTTGGCCGCCAATTGAACCACTTCTTTAAAGGAGCACCTGAGTATTCGGGTAGACCCCTCCGAACTAGCTCGAATAGGGGAACATCTTCAATATAAAACCATTTTGAGGTCCACTCTTCGGAGTCCATCTTCGGGGTCCCAATGGGATACCCCGTCCTGGCTATGCGCCATACTTCGGCTCCGCCTACTTCAAATATTGTCCCTCCTTGGGTGCGGGGGATGAGGCGGAAATACTTGCTTCATGGTTCAAAGTGGGCCTCACAACCCAGAAACATGTCGCAAAGAGCAAAGAAGCCCGAGTTATGCAGAATGGATCCGGGGGTGAGGTGATGGAGTTGGATCCTGTAAAACTCTAGTGGTCCCCTCATGAAGGGATGGATTGGGAAGCCCAAACCTCATAATAGAAAGGGCATGAAACATACCCTCTCTTATTTGCATGCAGCAGGGAAGTTCTCTACGCGAGCTTCACTGTTCGCGGAAGTTAATCCAGGATGGGTAGATGCGAGATCTGAAGCGAGAAGGTATCCCTGCATCTCAAGTCTGCCTAATTGAAGGTGGGAGACTGAATAGCTTGCCCAGTCACCCAGGAGGGGGCCATGGCGCGCGAGGAGGAGCTTGGAGCGCCCGCCATTTTTTATACAATCCTCGTGTTTTTGGCTTTACGATTTGGGGATGGAATGGGCTACCCGTCACGCTCTTGACCTATTTTATAGGCATCTCCTCCCTACCTCCTGGGGGATGTTTTCTATAAAAGATTACTAGATCGTCTGCCTTCCTTCTCACATACAAAAATTGAGGGGTACTACTAACGCTGAACAAGGAATTAATGTTGTGGGCCCCATGGCGTTTTGACAGACCAGGGGGTCATTGGCATCTGAACTACAAAAATCCAAACATTGAAGGAGTGAAGAACTCATCTCGCAAGCTGGAGACTTCGGGCGTACAGAGCTACTATAAATCATGAACCCTAGCGTTGGAGACTAGTTCGGGGACTACTGAGGGAGTCCTGGACTAAGGGGTCCTCGGGCTCCGACCTATCTTCAATGGGCCATATTGGTGGGCCGCTCTACAACCACCTGAAGGCCGGACTATGAGGCAACTCTGTATCCGGACAGGAAAACCTTCGAAGCCTTGGTGTGTCCTCCAAGTCAAAATAAGAGAATCAACATGTTTATCCCTTCTTTGTAACCGACCATGTCTAACCCTAGTACCCATGGTGTCTATATAAACCATAGGGTTTGGTCCATAGAGGCTAGAAGAATAATCATCATCCTACTTATCTAGGGTTTAGTTCATCTGATCTCATGGTAGATCAACTCTGTAATCATCCTATACACTTCAATATAATCAAGTAGGATGTAGGGTTTTACCTCTTCGAGAGGGCTGGAACCTGGGTAAACACCGTCTCCTTCGTCCCTTGTTCCCCATTGATCCAAGATCCACAGCTCAGGGCCCCCTACCCGAGATCTGTCGGTTTTGACAACAACATCATGATTCAAAAGTTTCAAATGATTCATAATCAAGTGATTCCAAAAGTCCATCGGCATGGATTTTCTTCATGCGCTTTACACTAATATGACCTAAGCAGTAGTGCCACAAGTATGTGGTACTATCATCACTAACTTTGCATCTTTTGGCATCAATATTATGAACATGTGTATCACTACGATCGACATTCAGTAAGAATAAACCATTCACATTGGTTGCGTGGCCATAAAAGATATTATTCATATAAGTAGAACATGTTGGGGAATGTAGTAATTTCAAAATTTTCCTACGCACACGCAAGATCATGGTGATGCATAGCAACGAGAGGGGAGAGTGTTGTCCACGTACCCTCGTAGACCGTAAGCGGAAGCGTTATGACAACGTGCTTGATGTAGTCATATGTCTTCACGATCCGACCGATCCAAGCACTGAACGTACGGCACCTCCGAGTTCAGCACACGTTCAGCTCGATGACGATCCCCGGACTCCGATCCAGCAGGGTGTCGGGGATGAGTTCCGTCAGCACGACGACGTGGTGATGATGATGATGTTCTACCAACGCAGGGCTTCGCCTAAGCACCGCAACGATATGACCGAGGTGGAATATGGTGGAGGGGGGCACCGCACACGGCTAAGGAACGATCACGAAGATCAACTTGTGTGTCTAGAGGTGCCCCCTGTCCCCGTTTATAAAGGAGGGAGGGGGGAGGTGCAGCCGGCCCCCTAGGGGTGCACCTGGAGGAGTCCTACTCCCACCGGGAGTAGGACTCCCCCCTCTTGCCTTGGTGGAGAAGGAAAGGGGGGAGGGGAAAGAGGAAAGGGGGGCGCCGCCCCCCTTCCTTGTCCTATTCGGACTAGGGGGGAGGGGGCGCGCGGCCTGCCCTGGCCGGCCCTCCTCTTCTCCCTCATGGCCCATGTAGGCCCAATAACCCCCCCCCCCCCGGGGGGGGGGGGGTCTGGTAACCCCCCGGTACTCCGGAAAAATCCTGGTTTCTCCCGGAACGATTCTGATATCCAAATATAGGCTTCCAATATATCAATCTTTATGTCTCGACCATTTTGAGACTCCTCGTCATGTCCGGGATCACATCCGGGACTCCGAACAACCTTCGATACATCAAAACATATAAACTCATAATAAAATTGTCATCGTAACGTTAAGCGTGCAGACCCTACGGGTCCGAGAACTATGTAGACATGACCTAGAACTATTCTCGGTCAATAACCAATAGCGGAACCTGGATGCTCATATTGGCTCCCACATATTCTACGAAGATCTTTATCGGTCAAACTGCATAACAACATACATTGTTCCCTTTGTCATCGGCATGTTACTTGCCCGAGATTCGATCGTCGATATCTAATACCTAGTTTAATCTCGTTACCGGCAAGTCTCTTTACTCGTTACATAATGCATCATTCCGTAATTAACTCATTAGCTACATTGCTTGCAAGGCTTATAGTGATGTGCATTACCGAGAGGGCCCAGAGATACCTCTCCAACAATCGGAGTGACAAAACCTAATCTCGAAATACGCCAACCCAACATGTACCTTTGGAGACACCTGTAGAGCTCCTTTATAATCACCCAGATACGTTGTGATGTTTGGTAGCACACAAAGTGTTCCTCCGGTAAACGGGAGTTGCATAATCTCATAGTTACAGGAACATGTATAAGTCATGAAGAAAGCAATAGCAACATACTAAACGATCAAGTGCTAGGCTAATGGAATGGGTCATGTCAATCACATCATTCTCCTAATGATGTGATCCCGTTAATCAAATGACAACACATGTCTATGGTTAAGAAACATAACCATCTTTGATTAATGAGCTAGTCAAGTAGAGGCATACTAGTGACGTTTATGTTTGTCTATGTATTCACACATGTATCATGTTTCCGGGTAATACAATTCTAGCATGAATAATAAACATTTATCATGATATGAGGAAATAAATAATAACTTTATTATTGCCTCTAGGGCATATTTCCTTCAGTCTCCCACTTGCACTAGAGTCAATAATCTAGATTACACAGTAATGATTCTAACACCCATGGAGTCTTGGTGCTAATCATGTTTTGCTTGTGGAAGAGGCTTAGTCAACGGGTCTGCAACATTCATATCCATATGTATCTTTCAAATCTCTATGTCTCCCACCTGGACTTGGTCCCGGATGGAATTGAAGCGTCTCTTGATGTGCTTGGTCCTTTTGTGAAATCTGGATTCCTTTGCCAAGGCAATTGCACCAGTATTGTCACAGAAGATCTTCATTGGTCCCGATGCACTAGGTATGACACCTAGATCGGAAATGAACTCTTTCATCCGGAGTCCTTCATTTGCTGCTTCTGAAGCAGCTATGTACTCCACTTCACATGTAGATCCTGCCACGACGCTTTGTTTAGAACTGCACCAACTTACAGCTCCACCGTTTAATAAAAACACGTATCTGGTTTGCGATTTAGAATCGTCCGGATCAGTGTCAAAGCTTGCATCCATGTAACCATTTTCAGGTATTTCAGGATGTTCTTGACCGCTGTCCAGTGATCCACTCCTGGATTACTTTGGTACCTTCCTGCCAAGCTTATTGCTAAGCATACGTCAGGTCTTGTACACAGCATTGCATACATGATAGAGCCTATGGCCGAAGCATAGGGAATATTTTTCATTTTCTCTCTATCTTCTGCTGTGGTCGGGCATTGAGTCTGACTCAACTTCACACCTTGTAATACAGGCAAGAACCCTTTCTTTGCCTGATCCATTTTGAACTTTTTCAAAACTTTATCAAGCTATGTTGTAGGACCTTGAAGTAAGTCTAGAGGGGGGTGATTAGACTACTTGACCAATAAAAACTTAACCTTTTCCCAATTTTAGAGTTTGGCAGATTTTAGCTATTTTAGGACAAGTCAAGCAATCATCACACAATTAAAGCAAGCATGCAAAGAGTGTATAGGCAGCGGAAATTAAAGCATGCAACTTGCAAGAAAGTAAAGGGAAGGGTTTGGAAGATTCAAACGCAATTGGAGACACAGATGTTTTTGGCGTGGTTCCGATAGCTGGTGCTATCGTACATCCACGTTGATGGAGACTTCAACCCACGAAGGGTAACGGCTGCGCGAGTCCACGGAGGGCTCCACCCACAAAGGGTCCACGAAGAAGCAACCTTGTCTATCCCACCATGGCCGTCGCCCACGAAGGACTTGCCTCACTAGTGGTAGATCTTCACGAAGTAGGTGATCTCCTTGCCCTTACAAACTCCTTGGTTCAACTCTACAATCTTGTCGGAGGCTCCCAAGTGACACCTAGCCAATCTAGGAGACACCACTCTCCAAGAAGTAACAAATGGTGCGTTGATGATGAACTCCTTGCTCTTGTGCTTCAAATGATAGTCTCCCCAACACTCAACTCTCTCTCATAGGATTTGGATCTGGTGGAAAGAGGGTTTGAGTGGAAGGCAACTTGGGGAAGGCTAGAGATCAAGATTCATATGGTAGGAATGGAATATCTTGGCCTCAACACATGAGTAGGTGGTTCTCTCTCAAAAATGGTAAGTTGGAAGTGTAGGTTTAGTCTGATGGCTCTATCCACGAATGAAGAGGAGGTGGAGGGGTATATATAGCCTCCACACAAAATCTAACCGTTACACACAATTTACCAAACTCAGTGGGACCGAATTGTTAAACTCGGTCGGACCGATTTAGTAAACCTAGTGACCGTTAGTGATTTTCGGTGGGACTGACATGCATCTCGGTGAGACCAATTCGGTTAGGGTTAGGGCATAACGTAATCTCGGTAAGACCGATTACACAAACTTGGTGAGACCGATCTGGTAATAAGCTTTCCAGAGAGTTGGTCAGGTAAACTCGGTGGGACCGATTTGCTCTTTTCGGTGAGACCGAAATGTTACAAAAAGGAAACAGAGAGTTTACATTGCAATCTCGGTGGGACCGATCGCTCACTTCGGTTAGACCGAAACGTTACGAAGGGAAACAGAGAGATTACAATCCCATCTCAGTGAGACCGAGATCCCTATCGGTAGGACCGATTTGCTTAGGGTTTGTGGCAGTGGCTATGACTTTTGGAATCGGTGGCGCCGGATTGGAAGAATCGGTGTGACCAATTTTGGCTTTAGGTTTAGGTCATTTGTGGATGTGGGAAAGTAGTTGAGGGTTTTGGAGCATATCACTAAGCACATGAATCAAGAGGCTCATTAAGCAACACCTCATCCCTTCTTGATAGTATTGGCTTTTCCTATAGACTCAATGTGATCTTGGATTACTAAAATGTAAAATGAAGAGTCTTGAGCTTTTAAGCTTGAGCCAATCCGTTGTCCTTAGTATTTTGAGGGATCCACTTTCATCATCCATGCCATGCCATTCATTGAGCTTTCTTGAAATAATAGTCTTGGAATAGCATTAGCTTAATGAGCTATATGTTGTTATGAATTACCAAAACCTCCTAGGGATAGTTGCACTTTCAATCTCCCCCTTTTTGGTAATTGATGACAACATATAGATCAAAGCTTCGACAAATGATAATAAAATTTAAATAACATCGTCGCTTTGAGAAGTATGTGATAAGCAAGAGCTCCCCCTAAATTTGTGCATAGTTTTAGATTTGCTTTGGACTGCAAATGCACAATGAATTAGGCTCATGGGTTACTCTTCCATGTCACATACATCTTGGTGGAGTGCTCAAAATAATAAACAATGAATACATGCACTTATCACCAATCATAGTGAGTGATCACATAAGATAGATAGGATAATATCAAGCATGCATAAGTGTAGCTTATAATCAAACACATGATCATCAATGTCTCACAAGCATAGTATCTCAACCAAAAGCAAACAAAGATTGAAAAACCACCAAATAAAGCAAGAGATAACAAAAGCAACACTCTCTCTCTCGAAGCCTATGATCTATACATTTTTCTCCCCCTTTGGCAACAAGTTACCAAAAAGTTCATAGAAAATGCATAGTGCTAGATCGACCCTCAGGCTTGATCTTCTGGTGGTGGTGTCCTGATTACTCCAAGGATGAAACCTTCAGTTGAAGTGGATGGAGCTGGAGGAGTTGGTGCTGGAGCTGGTTGCACTGGAACTGTAGGGGCAGTGGCCGGTGCTGAAGTTGTTGCTCTAGTGTCTGTCACTGGCACTGCAACTGACCTCTGAGCTCTGGGCACTCTGGCAAACACATTGGTGGTAGTCTTGCCCTTCCTCTCCTGCATGTCATCCTGCAGCTGCTCCACAACTGACTGAATCTCAGTTACCTTGACATCTAGATCATAGAATTTTTGTTCCATGATTCTTTCCAGGCTCTCCTGGTTTTGAGTTAGGGTGGCCAACCCCTTCTCAATCCTCAGAGATGATGCTATCAAGTAACCAAGCTTCTCCTGTTTGGTTTTCAAGAAATACTTAGATGGCTCCTCTTGAGTTGGCATCTTGGCAGCCTTCTCCTTCCTTGCTTTCTCCTTCTTCTCTTGAGCTTGAACTGATGATGGATCATCCTCATTCATGACAACCTCATTGTCTTGAAAGTCTGGATAGAGTGGAAAATGTTCCCTATCCAATAGATATTTTCCTGCGCCCATCTTTGAGTTGATCAATTCTTGAATCTGAGGTGCATATCCACAGCTCCTCTTCTAATCTGCTGCAGTCCTCTTGATTGTTTCAACTATAAGGCTCATGACTTTGAATTTTTGTGGCACATCAAATAAATGCAACATATTGATGGCATGCCCTCTGATCATGTTGTGGTCACCTGACTTGGGCAACAAAGTGTGCCTCAGAATCCAATTGATAGTAGGCAGCCCTGACAACAGAAAATGGACTGATCCAAAAGTGAAAGTCTCTAAGGCTTTGTCTGGGATCTCCTTGTACATGTGTGCCATGGTATTGTGTCCCATTTTCTTGTTGGCATATACATCCAGATCATCATCATTTTCCTTTGGGGAATTTATCAGTTTTGTCCATTCTTCTACCGTAGATTGGTACCTTGTACCTTCAGACATCCAAACAATTCTTCCATCTGGGTAAAAATGTGTTGTGGAGTAGAATTGCATTATAAGTTCATCATTCCAATTTGTGAGCTTCTGTCCAACAAAATCTGCAACTCCACAAGCAACAAAGCTATCTTGCACTCCAGGATAGTGCTGTTCATTTTCCTTGATGAATTTCCAGTCAACCCACCTCATGTCACAGACTATGGGCTTCTTGTCCAACAGAATTGTTTCATAGAAGTCCTGCTGTTCCTTTGTGTGGAACCTGTAATCAACAGCAGTTCTTCTCCTTGTGGTATATGGATCTACCATCCTCCATATCCTCAATCCTGAGTCTTTTCTGATGTTCATGTCCTCAGCCACAGGATGGGCATCATTGTGATCTGGTATCTTTGGCTTGAGCTTCCTTAGAACCTGTCCTTCTTCATCTTCCTCCTCAGCAACCTCAGGCACTGGGGCCTTGTTCTTCTCAGCAGCTGGAATACTCCTGGTATTCCTCTTTGGTGCAGACTTGGCCTTGGGGGCAGCTTTGGGTGCTTCCTTGGGCTTAGATGTTGCAGCCCCAGATTTAATAGCATCACCCATAAGCTTTGGTGCCTTTGGTGCTGGTGCAGAAAGCTCTTCCTCTTCCATCATGGAAGATTGCCCAACAACTCTGGCCATGGTATTCTTGACCCTTTCCTTCCTCTTCTTGCTTTCATCAGCTGACTCTTTGGGATCAGGATTTTCAGGCAGTTGAGTTGATGCTCTGGCCTTGGGCATAGGTTGCCTTCTTGCAGGCCTTTTAATCTTCATGCCTGGCTTCATATCCTTTGCTGAGCCATATTCCTTCTTGAGCACCACTTTCTTGGAAGTAGCCTCATCTTCCTCAGCTTTGTAATCTTCATCCTCTAAATCTGAAGTTCTTTTCCTCCTTTGCCTAGTTGCAGCCTTAGGCAAATTGCTAGGAGTACTTCTGCTCCCTTCATCTGAAGTTGAGGGACTAGTGCCCTCAGTCAAGTCCATCTGCTCTTCTGACTTGTTCTGGCTGTCACTTTGATCAGACATACTGCAAAAGCTGACTGTTGTCCCTGTGAAGAGTTATAGATGAGATAGAAAAGATGAGCATCACAAAATGCAGAGGTTTTTGCAAAAGAATGACTCAAAAGTTCAGTCTTAGTTTTCCACAGAAAGCATTTCGGATCCACCAATTTTCAAACTCGGTGATACCGAAGCTGTTTTGGAACCTAAACTGATGATCTCGGTTGGATCGAGTTTCAGTTCGGTGGTACCGAGACTGCTAGGGTTTCACAGAATCCTCAAATCGGTTGCACCGATTAGTAATTCTCGGTCAGACCGAGAGTCACTAGTGCAATGCCATAAGCCAAATCGATGAGACCGAGTTTTTCAACTCGGTGGGTCCGAGATGGTTTCGGAGGAAACCTAAACCTAAAAATTTGAATCACATCTAATCTATGAACTACTTTGGCTGGATAGAAGAGTTTCAATCGTGGCAAGAATTTATATGAAAACAATGTGCCAGGAATCAGACATGGATAGCACAAAGATTAAGTCCATACCCTAACTTGGCTATGGACTTGCTATGACGGCAATGGCGGGGACGAAATCCATTGACGGCGGCGCAGACCAGCGACAGGAGGCTGCTGGCGACGAGGAGACGATCTGGAGACCACGATGGCACAGCGAGCTGTTGCGCGGGCAAAGGGTTTCGGAGAAATTTCCAAAATTTTGCCCAAGGCTATATATATTGCTCGATCCTGTCGGTGTGACCAAGTGGAACAACTCAGTGGCACCGAGATGCATAACTGTGTTCAGTTACAGCAAAGCGGTGAGACCGAAAAGTTCAAATCGGTTGCACCGAGATTGAGAACTCAGATCAACTTGATGATCTCGGTAGGACCGAAATGGAAGGATCGGTCAGACCGAGAATCACTAAGAGGTTTTGGAAGTTTAAGTCTATGACGAATCGGGGACTCCGAGTGCTCCTCACACAGAGTGGTTCGAATCTGACTTGATCAAATTTTGTGATGTAGCATGAATAGAATTTGAGACGAGAAAAGCATAGATAGCTAAAGAAGGTTCTTAGGCATTCTTGTCCATCCACTTGGCACAAAGAAAAGAATCCAAACAAAGAAAACAACAAGTGGATGTCCTTGAATGAGTAAAATATGCACCAACATGCTCACACAATAAGATGGCAATTCAAATATGTGGCAAAGCATGCACAACCAATTTTAGCATCTATCAAGCAATTGGCGATGACTAGGTCATCTATATATGAGTATATTGACTTAGGAGTCAAATGAGAACATTTGATCAGAGGTCATACTCATCGTTTAAGCTCAAGTGGGGTTACCACTTTTACATAATGCATTAATGTGTTCACACCATTAGAGTTGCTTTGACTCAATTCTTAGAGTTAAGCTCCCCCTAGATGTGAGATCCCCCCTTAAAGGGATGAACTAACCTTGGGTTTTGTCGATGATGACTTCATGTAGGTGTTGAAAATGTAGATGCTCAATGTTGATGTAGATCATTTGGAGCAATCCTTTGGAGTGAGTTGCACTTTTAACTTGCCTACATGGGTTAGTCCCACAAGGAACAAACAAGAATATCCATAGACATAGAGTGATGCACACACAAGGTGATGTCCATGAAAACATTAGGTTACCTTGTCCCTTGCCTTTCCAACATGAGGGTTTGTGACTCCTTGAACTAGTGCAAGATGTGAAAGTTGATTGCACTTGTTCTTGCCAAAATGATATGAGTGAAGAATGTTGGCGGAGTCACCCTCAAGAACTCTCTAGTTCTTCTTCTTCGGGATCCACATCATCTTGATGGGAATCCTTGGAGTTGTAGTTGTACTTGATGAAGTAGAACTTGACGTAGTCTTGGGGACCCACTCGAATGAGGCTTTAGGTGCTTCTTCAAATGCATCAATATCTTCTTGAAGCTTGTCCTTGCCTTTGTTCTTGTGGTCTTGTGGTGGAAGATCAACTTGAGCTTGTGTCCCCTTGAAGGAAGTAGGATCATACTTCTCTTGTTGAGGAACAAACTTTGTCTTGGGGTATTTATCTTCTTCCCACTCAACTCCATTGGCATTGAACTTTCGTTCAAAACCAACACCTTGATTCTTCCGGTGCCTTCCTTGCTTGCGTACAATTTCCTCGAATTGCTTACTCCCGGCAAGGATCTTGTAAACACCTTTCTCTATAATTCCCTTCAATAAACTATTTTCTTGCTCAAGTGTAACTTGGCTAAGAGAATCATTAGTGGAATCAAGAGAACTACTAGAAGCGACAACATTGGATTTAACATTATTATTGTTACTACTAGAGGAAGTATATTTCTTGTACTTGTTACCAGACTTGACTTGAGGCATGTAAGTAGATAAGAGTAAACGCTTGGCAATGTAAGAAGAACTTTTCTTGCGGGGATCATCATTGATTGCCTTTAAGAACTCATTCTCTTGCTCAAGATTGAGCTTTTCAAAGCGTAACTTCTCATGAGCCCTTAAAGTTCTCGATGATCTTTGAAGATAGTTTCATGAGCCAACTTAAGAGTGTTTAGTTCTTTAGTTAGAAGCTCAATTTTTTCCTTATCATTGTCATTCGTTTGATTAGCATGATTAATTTACGTTTCATCATAGTATTCATCACTAGAGTTGTCAACAAGTAAATCATCATCCACAAGCAAGTCATCTTCATCACTATTAAAATCAACATACTCGGGATGTGTTACCTTTGGACCTTTGGCCATGAAGCATCTTCCAACACCTTCATTTGGTGAGTCAAATATGTCGTAGGAGTTGGTTGACACAAGTGCTAGACCGAAAACACCTTCATCTTGAGTATATTCGGAGTCGGAGTGATAGCTTCTTTCGGAGTGATTGTTAGAGTCGGAGCCGGAAACCCATTCACCAACATGAGCTTGATGTCTTCGTTTTGTGTAGCTCCTTGATGATTTGTCCTTTCTTTCCGAATCCTTACTTCTCCATGAGGGTCTTCATTCATAACGATCGTCTCTACTCCTCCTCTCTCTTGGTGGTGATTCTTCTCTTTTGCTCCTTCTTCTTGGAGAATCTTCTCTTCTTTTGTAGGGTGCCGTACACTCATTGGAGTAGTGTCGAGGCTTCCCACAATTGTAGCAATTGCGCTCTCGACTAGAAGATCTCTTGTCATGATAAGACCTTGACTTGGAGCTTCTTTCTTTGCTTCTACTCTTGTAGAATTTGTTGAAGTTCTTCACCATTAAGCTCAATTCTTCATTGAAGGTTGGTTTCTCACTTGATGATGCGGGGGCTCCACTTGAGGCTTTGTAAGCACCACTTGACTTGTTGTGAAGTTCCTCCTTATCCTTGAGTGACATCTCATGAGCAACAATTCTTCCAATGACTTCCGTTGGCTTTTGATCTTTGTAGTTTGGCATCATTTGGATCAATATGCACACGGTATCATACTTTCCATCCAATGCTCTTAGGATTTTCTTGATGATGAATTTGTCGGTCATCTCTTCACTCCCTAAGCCGGCAATCTCATTTGTGATAAGAGCAAGCCTAGAGTACATTTCAGCGACACCTTCACCATCCTTCATTTTGAACTTGTCAAGCTGACTTTGGAGCACATCCAACTTGGATTCCTTGACGGATTCGGTACATTCATGCATATCAATCAAAGTATCCCAAATTTCCTTTGCATTCTCAAGACGACTGATTTTGTTGAACTCTTCAGGGCACAACCCGTTGAAGATGATGTCACATGCTTGAGCATTGTATTGCAGCATCTTCAATTCTTCCGCATTAGCTTCACGGTTCGGTTCTCTCCCATCAAAGAATTCACCTTGCAAGCCAATACAAATAATTGCCCAAACGGTGGGGTTATGTCCAAGAATATGCATTTTTTCATCTTATGCTTCCAACTAGCAAAATTAGTACCATCAAAGTAAGGACCTCTACGTTGATAATTTCCCTCGCTAGATGCCATACTCTCCTAGGTTGTGAAACCAAGGCTATGACCGCCAAAAGCTATGGAAATCAAAGCAAATGGAGACCAAGGCTCTGATACCACTTGTAGGACCTTGAAGTAAGTCGAGAGGGGGGGTGATTAGACTACTTAACCAATAAAAACTTAACCTTTTCCCAATTTTAGAGTTTGGCAAATTTTAGCTATTTTAGGACAAGTCAAGCAATCATCACACAATTAAAGCAAGCATGCAAAGAGTGTATAGGCAGCGGAAATTAAAGCATGCAACTTGCAAGAAAGTAAAGGGAAGGGTTTGGAAGATTCAAACGCAATTGGAGACACGGATGTTTTTGGCGTGGTTCCGATAGGTGGTGCTATCGTACATCCACGTTGATGGAGACTTCAACCCACGAAGGGTAACGGCTGCGCGAGTCCACGGAGGGCTCCACCCACAAAGGGTCCATGAAGAAGCAACCTTGTCTATCCCACCATGGCCGTCGCCCACGAAGGACTTGCCTCACTAGTGGTAGATCTTCACGAAGTAGGCGATCTCCTTGCCGTTACAAACTCCTTGGTTCAACTCCACAATCTTGTCGGAGGCTCCCAAGTGACACCTAGCCAATCTAGGAGACACCACTCTCCAAGAAGTAACAAATGGTGCGTTGATGATGAACTCCTTGCTCTTGTGCTTCAAATGATAGTCTCCCCAACACTCAACTCTCTCTCATAGGATTTGGATCTGGTGGAAAGAGGGTTTGAGCGGAAAGCAACTTGGGGAAGGCTAGAGATCAAGATTCATATGGTAGGAATGGAATATCTTGGCCTCAACACATGAGTAGGTGGTTCTCTCTCAGAAATGGTAAGTTGGAAGTGTAGGTTTAGTCTGATGGCTCTCTCCACGAATGAAGAGGAGGTGGAGGGGTATATATAGCCTCCACACAAAATCTAACCGTTACACACAATTTACCAAACTCGGTGGGACCGAATCATTAAACTCGGTCGGATCGATTTAGTAAACCTAGTGACCGTTAGTGATTTTCGGTGGGGCTGACATGCATCTCGGTGAGACCGATTCGGTTAGGGTTAGGGCATAACGTAATCTCGGTGAGACCGATTACGCAAACTCGGTGAGACCGATTTGGTAATAAGCTTTCCAGAGAGTTGGTCAGGTAAACTCGGTGGGACCGATTTGCTCTTTTCGGTGAGACCGAAATGTTACAAAAAGGAAATAGAGAGTTTACATTGCAATCTCGGTGGGACCGATCGCTCACTTCGGTTAGACCGAAACGTTACGAAGGGAAACAGAGAGATTACAATCCCATCTCGGTGAGACCGAGATCCCTATCGGTAGGACCGATTTGCTTAGGGTTTGTGGCAGTGGCTATGACTTTTGGAATCAGTGGCACCGGATTGGAAGAATCGGTGTGACCGATTTTGGCTTTAGGTTTAGGTCATTTGTGGATGTGGGAAAGTAGTTGAGGTTTTTGGAGCATATCACTAAGCACATGAAGCAAGAGGCTCATTAAGGAACACCTCATCCCTTCTTGATAGTATTGGCTTTTCCTATAGACTCAATGTGATCTTGGATCACTAAAATGTAAAATGAAGAGTCTTGAGCTTTTGAGCTTGAGCCAATCCTTTGTCCTTAGTATTTTGAGGGATCCACTTTCATCATCCATGCCATGCCATTCATTGAGCTTTCCTGAAATAATAGTCTTGGAATAGCATTAGCTCAATGAGCTATATGTTGTTATGAATTACCAAAACCACCTAGGGATAGTTGCACTTTCATATGTGCTTTGTGGAAGTCCAATTAAGCGTCTTGATCTATCTCTATAAATCTTGATGTCCAATATGTAAGCAGCTTCAATGAGGTCTTTCATAGAAAAACTTTTATTCAAGTATCCCTTTATGCTATACAGAAATTCTATATCATTTCCAATTAATAATATGTCATCTACATATAATATCAGAAATGTTACAGAGCTCCCACTCACTTTCTTGTAAATACAGGCTTCTCCAAAAGTCTGTATAAAATCATATGCTATGATCACACTATCAAAGCGTTTATTCCAACTCCGAGATGCTTGCATGAGTCCATAAATGGATCACTGGAGCTTGCACACTTTGTTAGCACCTTTTGGATCGATAAAACCTTATGGTTGCATCATATGCAACTCTTCTTCCAGAAATCCATTCAAGAATGCAGTTTTGACATCCATTTGCCAAATTTCATAATCATAAAATGCAGCAATTTCTAACATGATTCGGACAGACTTAAGCATCGCTACGGGTGAGAAAGTCTCATCGTAGTCAACCTCTTGAACTTGTCGAAAACCTTTCGCAACAAGTCGAGCTTTATAGACAGTTACATTACCATCTGCGTCAGTCTTCTTCTTAAAGATCCATTTATTCTCAATGGCTTGCCGATCATCGGGCAAGTCAACCAAAGTCCATACTTCGTTCTCATGCATGGATCCCATCTCAGATTTCATGGCTTCTAGCCATTTTGCGGAATCTGGGCTCATCATCGCTTCCTCATAGTTTGTAGGTTCGCCATGGTCAAGTAACATGACTTCCAGAATAGGATTACCGTACCACTCTGGTGCGGATCTTACTCTGGTAGACCTACGAGGTTCAGTAGAAACTTGATCTGAAGTTTCATGATCAATATCATTAGCTTCCTCACTAATTGGTGTAGTTGTCACAGGAACCGGTTCTTGTGATGGACTACTTTCCAATAAGGGAGCAGGTACAGTTACCTCATCAAGTTCTACTTCCTCCCACTCACTTCTTTCGAGAGAAACTCCTTCTCTAGAAAGGATCCGAATTTAGCAATGAAAATCTTGCCCTCAGATCTGTGATAGAAGGTGTACCCAACAGTCTCTTTTGGGTATCCTATGAAGACACATTTCTCCGATTTGGGTTCGAGCTTATCTCGTTGAAGTCTCTTCACATAAGCATCGCAGCCCCAAACTTTAAGAAACGACAACTTTGGTTTCTTGCCAAACCACAGTTCATGAGGTGTCGTCTTAACGGATTTTGATGGTGCCCTATTTAACGTGAATGCGGCCGTCTCTAAAGCATAACCCCAAAACAATAGTGGTAAATCAGTAAGAGACATCATAGATCACACCATATCTAGTAAAGTACGATTACGACGTTTGGACACACCATTTCGTTGTGGTGTTCCGGGTGGCGTGAGTTGTGAAACTATTCTGCATTGTTTCAAATGTAAACCAAACTCGTAACTCAAATATTCTCCTCCACGATCAGATCGTAGAAATTTTATTTTCTTATTACGATGATTTTCCACTTCACTCTGAAATTCTTTGAACTTTTAAATGTTTCAGACTTGTGTTTCATTAAGTAGATATACCCATATCTGCTCAAATCATCTGTGAAGGTGAGAAAATAACGATACCCGCCACGATCCTCAATATTCATTGGACCACAAACATCAGTATGTATGATTTCCAACAAATCAGTTGCTCGCTCCATAGTTCCGGAGAACGGCGTTTTAGTCATCTTGCCCATGAGGCACGGTTCGCAAGTACCAAGTGATTCATAATCAAGTGATTACAAAAGTCCATCAGTATGGAGTTTCTTCATGCGCTTTATACCGATATGACCTAAATGGCAGTGCCACAAATAAGTTGCACTATCATTATCAACTCTGCATCTTTTGGTTTCAACACTATGAATATGTGTATCACTACTATCGAGATTCAATAAAAATAGACCACTCTTCAACGGTGCATGACCATAAAAGATATCACTCATATAAATAGAAAAACTATTATTCTCTGATTTAAATGAATAACCGCCTCGCATCAAACAAGATCCAGATATAATGTTCATGCTCAACGCTGGCACCAAATAACAATTATTCAGGTCTAAAACTAATCCCGATGGTAGATGTAGAGGTAGCGTGCCGACTGCGATCACATCGACTTTGGAACCATTTCCCACGCGCATCGTCACCTCGTCCTTAGCCAATCTTTGCTTAATCTGTAGTCCCTATTTCAAGTTGCAAATATTAGCAACAGAACCAGTATCAAATACCCAGGTAGTACTGCGAGTATTAGTAAGGTACACATCAATAACATGTATATCACATATACCTTTGTTTACTTTGCCATCCTTCTTATCTGCCAAATACTTGGGGCAGTTCCGCTTCTAGTGTCCAGTCTGCTTGCAGTAGAAGCACTCAGTCTTAGGCTTAGGTCCAGACTTGGGTTTCTTCTCTTGAGCAGCAACTTGTTTGTTGTTCTTCTTGAAGTTCCCCTTCTTCTTCCCTTTGCCCTTTTTCTTGAAACTGCTGGTCTTGTTGACCATCAACACTTGATGCTCCTTCTTGATTTCTACCTCCGCGGCTTTTAGCATTGCAAAGAGCTCGGGAATAGTCTTGTCCATCCCTTGCATATTATAGTTCATCATGAAGCTATTGTAGCTTGGTGGCAGTGATTGAAGAATTCTGTCAATGACACTATCATCAGGAAGATTAACTCCCAGTTGAATCAAGTGATTATTATACCCAGACATTTTGAGTATGTGTTCACTGACAGAACTATTCTCCTCCATCTTGCAGCTATAGAACTTATTGGAGACTTCATATCTCTCAATCCGGGCATTTGGTTGAAATATTAACTTCAACTCCTGGAACATCTCATATGCTCCATGACGTTCAAAATGTCGTTGAAGACCCGATTCTAAGCCGTAAAGCATAGCACACTGAACTATCGAGTAGTCATCAGCTTTGCTCTGCCAGACGTTCTTAACGTCGTCAGTTGCATCAGCAGCAGGCCTGGCACCCAGCGGTGCTTCCAGGACGTAATTCTTCTGTGCAACATGAGGATAATCCTCAGGTTACGGACCCAGCCCGTGTAATTGCTACCATCATCTTTCAACTTTGCTTTCTCAAGGAACGCATTAAAATTCAACGGAACAACAGCACGAGCCATCTATCTACAACAAACATAGATAAGCAAAATACTATCAGGTACTAAGTTCATGATAAATTTAAGTTCAATTAATCATATTACTTAAGAACTCCCACTTAGATAGACATCTCTCTAGTCATCTAAGTGATCACGTGATCCAAACCAACTAAACCATGTCCGATCATCACGTGAGATGGAGTAGTTTCAATGGTGAACATCACTATGTTGATCATATCTACTATATGATTCACATTCGACCTTTCAGTCTCCGTGTTCCGAGGCCATATCTGTTATATGCTAGGCTCGTCAAGTTTAACCTGAGTATTCCGCGTGTGCAACTGTTTTGCACCCGTTGTATTTGAACGTAGAGCCTATCACACCCGATCATCACGTGGTGTCTCATCACAAAGAACTTTCACAATGGTGCATACTTAGGGAGAACACTTCTTGATAATTTTTAGTGAGAGATCATCTTAAAATGCTACCGTCAATCAAAGCAAGATAAGATGCATAAAGGATAAACATCACATGCAATCAATATAAGTGATATGATATGGCCATCATCATCTTGTGCTTGTGATCTCCATCTCCGAAGCACCATCGTGATCACCATCGTCACCGGCGCGACACCTTGATCTCCATCGTAGCGTCGTTGTCGTTACATCATCTATTGCTTCTACGACTATCGCTACCGCTTAGTGATAAAGTAAAGCAATTACAGGGCGTTTGCATTTCATACAATAAAGCGACAACCATATGGCTCCTGCCAGTTGCCGATAACTTCGGTTACAAAACATGATCATCTCATACAATAAAATATAGCATCACGTCTTGACCATATCACATCACAACATGCCCTGCAAAAACAAGTTAGACGTCCTCTACTTTGTTGTTGCAAATTTTACGTGGCTGCTACGGGCTGAGCAAGAACCGTTCTTACCTGCGCATAAAAACCACAACGATAGTTCGTCAAGTTAGTACTGTTTTAACCTTCGCAAGGACCGGGTGTAGCCACACTCGGTTCAACTAAAGTTGGAGAAACAGACACCCGCTAGTCACCTGTGTGCAAAGCATGGCGGTAAAACCAGTCTCGCGTAAGCGGACGCGTAATGTCGGTCTGGGCCGCTTCATGGAACAATACCGCTGAACCAAAGTATGACATGCTGGTAAGCAGTATGACTTGTATCGCCCACAACTCACTTGTGTTCTACTCGTGCATATAACATCAACGCATAAAACCTAGCTCGGATGCCACTGTTGGGGAACGTAGTAATTTCAAAATTTTCCTACGCACACGCAAGATCATGGTGATGCATAGCAACGAGAGGGGAGAGTGTTGTCCACGTACACTCGTAGACCGTAAGCAGAAGCGTTATGACAACGCGGTTGATGTAGTCATACGTCTTCACGATCCGACCGATCGAAGCACCGAACGTATGGCACCTCCGAGTTCAGCACACGTTCAGCTCGATGACGATCCCCGGACTCCGATCTAGCAGGGTGTCGGGGATGAGTTCCGTCAGCACGACGGCATGGTGACGATGATGATGTTCTACCGACGCAGGGCTTCACCTAAGCACCGCAACGGTATGACCGAGGTGGAATATGGTGGAGGGGGGCACCGCACACGGCTAAGGAATGATCACGAAGATCAACTTGTGTGTCTAGAGGTGCCCCCCCTGCCCCCGTATATAAAGGAGGGAGGGGGGAGGTGCGGCCGGCCTCCTAGGGGTGCGCCTGGAGGAGTCCTACTCCCACCGGGAGTAGGACTCCCCCCTCTTGCCTTGGTGGAGAAGGAAAGGGGGGAGGGGAAAGAGGAAAGGGGGGCGCCGCCCCCCCCCTTCCTTGTCCTATTCGGACTAGGGGGGGAGGGGGCGCGCGGCCTGCCCTGGCCGGCCCTCCTCTTCTCCCTCATGGCCCATGTAGGCCCAATAACCCCCCCCCCCGGGGGGGGGGGTCCGGTAACCCCCCGGTACTCCGAAAAAATCCCGGTTTCTCCCGGAATGATTCTGATATCCAAATATAGGCTTCCAATATATCAATCTTTATGTCTCAACCATTTCGAGACTCCTCGTCATGTCCGTGTCACGACCGGGTTTTCCAGGTAATAACTTTCCAGAAAAGACCGTCGTGCTCATCAGCCCCAGGATTACTGTTAGCTGATGAGGCTCCAACTTGATACAGAAATTCCAAGCAAAATACAAAATATGTAGTACAAGGCCATTCTGGCCTGTGAGTACAACAAAGGGTTTCTAGTGGTTGATGGCAGAAGCGGTCTGTGAAACGTCAGGGTCTATGGGACTCCATTTCCCACGGGAACAGCTGACCAGGTTAATTCCTATCTTCGCGAGGCTGCTATCTCCATTGAGTGGGTTCCGGGGCTGGCATCGCGTTGCTCCTCTCCGTGCAAGAAAAATCTGGCCAAGACAATAGCCAGGGACAAGCCAGTGAGTACTTTGAATGTACTCGAAAACATTATGAACACAGGTATAATATAACAATGATGTGCTAAAAATATTTTATGCTCATGACGTCAGTCACAATAGATAAATGAAACTCTGATGCGTGCAAGCAAGTTATTTATAAAAATGCAATAACATGGTAGTATAAAAAAAATTTATGAAACAAATAACAAGCAATGCCACAGTCGGGCGTCTTAGCGACACCACATAAAGGGCTTTAAAAGAAATGCCACAGTCGGGCGTCTGAGCGACACCACATAAAGGGCTTTACAAGAAATGCCACAGTCGGGCGTCTGAGCGACACCACATAAAGGGCTTTAAAAGAAATGCCACAGTCGGGCGTCTGAGCGACACCACATAAAGGGCTTTAAAGGAAATACCACAGTCGGGCGTCTAAGCGACACCACATAAAGGGCTTTAAATGAAATGCCACAGTCGGGCATCTGAGCGACACCACATAAAGGGCTTTAAAAGAAATACCACAGTCGGGCGTCTAAGCGACACCACATAAAGGGCTTTAAAAGAAATGCCACAGTCGGGCGTCTGAGCGACACCACATAAAGGGCTTTAAAAGAAACAATCATAATGAATATCCTAGAGGTAGAACCATCCCAGAGATATTCGGTAATAACAATAATATCACGGGTTAGTCAACAATAATAATAATCATAGATATCACAAGTCATGAGTAGTAATTCCATTTTCTGGTTAACGGTTTCACCTCCGAAGACCGACACTAAGACCGACACCTGACCCATCCCAGACTGTAATCCTTAACCATGGACACGGCTATTCGAATAGGTTTATTCTCTGCAGAGGGTGTACTCTTTACCCACGAGTAACGGATTTCTCTAGTCCAGCAGGACTAATTCCGTCTACGGTCTTTTTGTTGAAAACACACCTAACTTGCACACACCAGCTTATCTCACACGTGTCTGGAATCACCCACGACACCTATTAAGCAAACTCTAAGTGGGGAGGCTACAACCTCGCGTAGCATGGGATCAAATTTATATCGCACGCTCTAAGGGGTGGCCTCCCCTCTCGGTCCCAACCGGAAACACCCATGCCCCCGGACCAGGTGGCCTGCCTACCAGCTACAACCGGTATCTTCCACCATGGCCTCTCTGTACGGTGTGTGCTGGAAAGAGGTTGACAACTTACTGAACCGTACTCTACTTGTTGTAGAGACGAGTGGTAGTACGAAACAAGTATGGGGGTTACTGGAACAAGACTCGATCTACGGTCGACTCAGGAGGTTCAAGTATTCCCTGCATGATTAGCATGACGAATATATTTCATCCAACAGAGTCACCTCTCATATCACCTTACCATGCCATACCAGACATAACCGTCCCGACGGAGACCGGCGACAAACTCATGCCTACCCAAGGCAGAGGTTTTCCCGGGTTCCTGCCGGTATGCATGCAAGGCATATGAGGGTGATTATCATCACAAGTGTGTCCATTCCCAACAGCATGGAAATCAACAACATGCACCCATGCATATGATCATATCACATGAAATAACAAGTCCTTCGAAATGCGGTGGTGTTATAAATGTATCAACGATCACACCAAAAATATTATGCCGGGGTTCAGAATGCTTGCCTTCAATGTGTGGAAAGGCAGGGTGCACTCCAAAACTTTTGAAAGTTTCTTCTCTCTCCCCAAAATCCTATTTAAAAATATATTTGAATTAACACACATTTCAAAAACAGAACCAAAAAGTTGTTTGAAAATTTTTCAAATAAATCTTAAAATAAACTAGACCAAATTTGAGGAAGGTAGGAAAAAGAATCAACTCATTTGGAGTTATATTTAAAAAGTTATAGCCAGACAAAGATTTGGTCAAATTTGTTTTTTTTTAAAATAAAACAGAAAAGAAAATGTTTCAGATAGAAATACGCTTTCGGTGCAGAGGAGGCGTACTTGAGGCTTTACGCCTCCACTTAACCACGTGGGCAGACACGGGGTCGCTGACAGTGGGTCCACGGGGCCCACTAGTTAGGTTTGACTAGTCTCTCTCCCCTCCTTCCTCTGTCCCGAGCGGAGGCGGAGCTCCGGCGATCGTCGCCGGGGACTGGCGGCTCCTCGCGGGGCCCCAAGGGCGGGGATGGATGCGCCACTCGAGTGCGGTCATCTCGGTGGTTGCCAGGTTGGTGGGGACGGAGGGAGCTGCCGGCGGCGAGCTTCGCGGCGGAGGAGGCCTCGGTGGCGAAGTGGTTTTGTGGCGGCGATGGCTCCCAATCAAAATCAAGTAGGGGGTTGAGTTCCTGGGAGGAAAGAGGGGTTCTTGGTGAAGAGAACGGAGAGGGGGAAGCCCTGGTGGCGCCGGAGTGAACGAGACAGTGGCGGCGGCAGGAGTTGCCGGAGATGAAGAAGGCGGCGTTTCCCTGGCGATTGCGGGCTATGGGGGTTCCACGGGGGTAGCCTGAGGTTGCGTGCGTGCTCAGAGGGGCTCGGGGTCCCTTTTTATAGCGTGGCAAGGCGGTTCCACGGTGGCCGTGGATAAGCTCTCCGGCGAACCGCCTCTCTGTAGCTAGGGCGACGTGGCGGCGACGAGGGCTAGCAGACACGCTTGCGGATGAGCTCGCACTGCTCCAGGGGCCAGGTGGCGAGCGGGAGGGGTTTGGGCGGCGCTGCCCACGGCTGGAGCCACTGCGGACGCCGGAGTGCTGCCAAGAACGCCTTGGCGGCCGCGCTGTAGCGTGCCAGGGTGGTTTGGCGCGATGCTGTGAGGCGGGGAGTGCGTGGCGAGGTGCTGTCGTGTGGGCCAAAGCCAGGGGGCCAGCGTGTCGGCTCGGCGCGGCATCGTGCAATACGCGCGCTCTGCTCACGCTCCGGGCATGCACGGGACGTGTTCGACACTATGCCAGAGCACGCTAGAGGTCACGGTCGAGGCTTGGAATTAACAGACCCAGGTTAGGAGCAACTGGAATCCTAGTGGACATGCTAGTATGATCCGAGGTGCAAGGTCACAATGCAAAGACAAAATCATGTCAAAACTGGCCATGCACACCAGGTGTTTGACAAAATGTTAAAGGCTTCTAAGCAACTCTTTTGGTGGCCCAAATCTCCAGATCAAGATCTCCTTAGATGCAAGAGAGAGTGGTGAGGTTATTTGGCCAAAAGCAGAAACTTGCTAGTGTAATTTTAGCAGAATTTCAATTCTGGACAGGGAATAAATGACATTATTTCATGAACCAAAAATGATCCAAAAGGTGCATGCTCCTGGACTTAAGGGTTTAACATGGGGGACTACAAGTAGGAGAAATAATCAAGGGTTAAAGGGCAAGTAAAAACATGGTTGTTGTACAAACCATCAAGTTGGTCCAGAATGAAGATGAGGTTGATTCACTCAAATTTTTCAAAGAACATAAATAGGTTTTTGCACAAAGTGAAATAATAGGCTCCTACTGACCTCCCCTAATTTTGGTAGAAGTTTTAAAGAAATATTTAAATAGGTTGTAGTGCAAAATGCACTCTGGACCAGAGAAGAAAAATTGAGTGTAGGGCTCAAAATATTTCATGAATGAAATATATTTTTGCATAAAAGTGATTTAAAAACATCACATGACATCTCCAAATTTTTGTGGGAATTTTAAGTGAATTTATCAAATGGTTGTAGTTCAAATAAGGCCATTTAACCTTAAAAAACCATTTTTCAAGGAAACAATGATCAAGCAACTAAATTAGTTAATTAGTTATATTGGATAAGGGAAAGTTTTACTTGAGAGGTTAATCAAGTCCAATAACACATTTGAAAAGTTTTCTCTCTGGAAAAAACTCATAATAACAGGGAAGGAAATGATTTAAAAATCAAAATGGAGCTCAAAAATTCAAAGTTTTAAATCCTGGCAAAATTTTATTCCATTAAAACAAGGCCAAATTTTTGGGGTGTCACAGTCCGGGATCACATCCGGGACTCCGAACAACCTTCGGTACATCAAAACATATAAACTCATAATAAAACTGTCATCATAACGTTAAGCGTGCGGACCGTACGGGTTCGAGAACTATGTAGACATGACCTAGAACTATTCTCGGTCAATAACCAATAGCGGAACCTGGATGCTCATATTGGCTCCCACATATTCTACGAAGATCTTTATCGGTCAAACTGCATAACAACATACATTGTTCCCTTTGTCATCGGCATGTTACTTGCCCGAGATTCGATCGTCGGTATCTAATACCTAGTTCAATCTCGTTACCGGCAAGTCTCTTTACCCGTTACGTAATGCATCATTCCGTAACTAACTCATTAGCTACATTGCTTGCAAGGCTTATAGTGATGTGCATTACCGAGAGGGCCCAGAGATACCTCTCCGACAATCGGAGTGACAAAACCTAATCTTGAAATACGCCAACCCAACATGTACCTTTGGAGACACCTGTAGAACTCCTTTATAATCACCCAGTTACGTTGTGACGTTTGGTAGCACACAAAGTGTTCCTCCGGTAAACGGGAGTTGGATAATCTCATAGTTACAGGAACATGTATAAGTCATGAAGAAAGCAATAGCAACATACTAAACGATCAAGTGCTAGGCTAACGGAATGGGTCATGTCAATCACATCATTCTCCTAATGATGTGATCCCGTTAATCAAATGACAACACATGTCTATGGTTAGGAAACATAACCATCTTTGATTAATGAGCTAGTCAAGTAGAGGCATACTAGTGACGTTTATGTTTGTCTATGTATTCACACATGTATCATGTTTCCAGTTAATACAATTCTAGCATAAATAATAAACATTTATCATGATATGAGGAAGTAAATAATAACTTTATTATTGCCTCTAGGGCATATTTCCTTCAGAACAACCATTATTCCTTGACTAAAATTAATAATTGTCTCGCAATAAACAAGATCCAAATATAATGTTCATGCTTAATGCATGCACCAAATAACAATTATTAGGTTTAAAACTAATACCAAAGGTATACGTAGAGGGAGCGTGCCAACTGTGATCACAACAACCTTGGAGCCATTTCCAATATGCATAGTCACCTCGTCCTTAGCTAGTCTCTGTTTATACCACAACTCCTGTTTCAAGTTACAAATATTATCAACCTAACCAATATCAAATACCTAGGTGCTACTACGAGCACTAGTAAGGTACACATCAATAACATTATATCAAATATACCTTTGTTGATGTTGCCAGCCTTCTTATCTATCAATTACTTAGGATAGTTCTGCTTCCAGTGGCCATTCCCTTGCAATAGAAGCACTCAGTCTCAGGTTTGGGTCCAACCTTGGGTTTCTTCATGGGAGCGGTAACTGGCTTTTCATTCTTCTTGAAGTTCCCTTTCTTTCCCCTGCCCTTCCTAAAACTGGTGGTCTTTTTGACCACCAACACTTCATGCTCTTTCTTGATTTCTACCTTCACGGTCTTAAGCATTGCGAAAAGCTTAGGGATCATCTTTTCCATACCTTCCATATTATAGTTCACCATGAAGCCCTTGTAGCTTGGTGGAAGTGACTGGAGAACTCTATCAACCGCTACTTCATCTGAAATATTAACTCCCAACTGATTTAAGAGGTTGTAGTACCCATACATCTTGAGTACGTGCTCACTAACGGAGTTGTTCTCCTCCATCTTATAGATGAAGAACTTTTTAGAGGTGTCATACCTGTTAGCCCGAGCATGAGCCTGAAATGACAATTTCAGCTCCTAGAACATCTCATATGCTCAGTGGTGCTCAAAACGTCTTTGGAGCCCTGATTCTAAGACGTAAAGCATGGCACACTGAACTATCGAGTAGTCTTCAGAACATGTCTGCCAGATGTTCACAACATCCATAGACGATGCTAGAGGGGGTGGCGCATCGAGCAGCACATCAAGGACACAAGCCTTCGTTGCAACAATGAGGATAATCCCCAGATTACGGACCCAGTCTGCATAGTTGTTTCCATCATCTTTCAACTTACCTTTCTCTAGGAACGCATTAAAATTCAGGGGAGCTACAACGCGAGCCATTGATCTACAACGTAAATTTGCAAATACATTTAGACTATGTTCATGATAATTGGTTCAGTCAATCAAATTACTAGTGAACTCTGAAAGTACAAGTGCTCCCTGGGTGATTTTGGTAATTAATGTCAACATATCTCTTGTTGGACTTATACTTTCATCAAGTTCATTTTAGATAAATTCAACACTAGAGTGGCATGGATAAGAGGATGTGAAACCCCTTCAAGATGCTAAGGACAAACATTAGCAAAAGCTCAAGACTCTACATTTTCATTTTAGTGGTCCAAGTTCACATTGAGTCCATAGGAAAGCCAATACTATTAAAAGGGGTGAGGTGTTGCTTAATGGCTTGCTTGCTCAAAGTGCTTAATGATATGCTCCAAGCCCTAAACCACTTTACCATTTTGTCACATCCCTAGTTCTGGTATGACCTAGACTAGCTAGTCATGCGTGCATCATGTTTAAATTCCATTTAAATTTGAAATGGGGATTTGTGAAACCCTCAGAATCATTTCTGGAAATGACCCAGATAAAAATTTCTCCAAAAAGGTCCAAGAAAATGTTTGTGTTGCTCTCTGATAATATTGGACAGAGATAAAAATCAAACCAATATTTTTAAGAGCTCATAAGTATTTATTTTGGGCTTTTGGAATTATTGCAGTAATTATTTGCTTTGGATATATATTGTTATATATATACAATATTGTCCAAAAATTATGCCAGTTATTGAGGAGCTCTGGAATAATGCCACTAGCACCTACAAAAATTGGCATAAGTAAATAAAATGGTTTAGTATTTTATTAAACCAAACAAATGTTAGAAAAATAGAAAGAGAAACAAATGGGAAAAACTTACCTGACGCTTACCTCCCTGTGCAGCCGGGCACTGTGCAGCCCAGCGACCCAACAGGCCGGCCCAGCCGACTGGCACTGCCAGTCGTCGTCTCCACCGCGCCAGGAGGACGCCGAGCACGCGCTCACCGCACGCGGCCACGCGCCCGGCCACCTCCTGCCTCCCTGCTTGCTTCGTGACTCCCTGCAGCGTCGCCACGCAAACCCCCGGCCCCCCTCGCTCTCAGCCGTACTCATCCCCTCCCATTTCTCTCTCTCGCAGGCACCACCGAACGCGCCCGTCGCCGCCACTCGCTGTTGCCGCGCCCACCGCCACGACCTCGCCTCTCCGACGAGTCCACGAGCATCTCCGCGACTCCCTCGTCTTCTCCACCGAGTCAAGCATCGCCGGACGCCCCGTGGAGCCGTCGTCGTCGCCTTCATCACCTCCGGCCGCCGTGGATCTCCGTCGCCGCTCGCCGCCGTCAGCGCCTCCCCGAGCTCGCCGTCGTCTCTTCCGGTCCCCTGTGAGCCCCCCCCCCCCCCCCGCGTCGGCTCCCCCTCCTCTCCTGCCTCCCCGTGCTCTGTAGCCCGCAGCCGCTCGAGCCCGAGCTCCGGCCGCCGTCGTGAGCTTCGCTCCGGCGAGCTCCGCCGCCCCCGCAGCCTCCCGTCTGCTCCCCTGGATGCGGACGAGCCCGGGCTATGCCCCGGTGCCCTTAGCCGCCGCCCCCGTGGCTTGTAACACGGACGCCGCCGCGTCCTGAGGTCGCCGCCGACGACCTCGCCGGCCTGACATGCGGGCCCTGTCTGCCAGGTGATTAGCTTAGCGCTAATCACCATTTAGGCTAACTCTGACACTGACAGTGGGCCCCTGCGCCCTAATCTTTTAATTAGATTAGTAAAACCCCCTTGTTTAACACTGTGTCACTGACGTGTGGACCCCACACGTCAGGTTTGACCTGGTCAGCACCGTTGACCTGCTGATGCTGGCATGACGTCATGCTGACGCAGTTATCCATTTTCTGGATTTAAATTAAATCAGGAAATTCCAGAAAATGATTCAAACTTCAAAAAATCATAGAAATTCAACTGTAGCTTAGATTGAAATAATTTATATATGAAAAATTATCAAAAAAATGCAATCTTTCCATCTGTACTAGTTTCATGTATGACAAACCAACTTATACCTACTGTATAAGTGAAACACTAAAAAGGGCATTTATAAAGAGCTTACTTGGAGTTGCATTTGAATCCTTGATTTAAATGGACTTCATCCAAATATAATGCTAGTTGCATTAGCACAAACAGCATCACATCTTCATGCCATGTTCATGCATCATATTGTTGCATATGCTTGAGTATTGATTGCCGACACTGTTCCTTCTCAATAGGTTCTGCTCCGGAGAGTGTTCCAGAGTACCTGTCTGAGGAGCAGTGCCCCCCTGTTGATCTACCAGGCAAGCAAACCCCCTTGTTCATTCCGATACAATCCTACTCTCTTGCTCCCGCTCTCAGTTATTGCATTAGGACAACAACGATTCATCTGCTACTTTGTGTTGCGGTAATTGAACCCATTCCTCTGCATGACCTATCATTGCCACAGTAAATAGTTGAAACCCACTAGCATGTGTAGGAGTTGATTGAAGCCATTGTTGTGTTCCTACCATGCCATGCCTGCTATTGCTTAGAGTGTGTCAGGTCTGATTCATTGGGAATGAATTGGAGTGTTACGATATGTTCTGATGCTGAGAGTGAAGTGTGTGAACACGATTTGGTAAAGGTAGCGGTGAGAGGCCATGTAGGAGTACATGGTGGGTTGTCTCACTGGAACCGTCCTTAAGCACTGAGTTCTATGTATGTTGTCCAATGACTCGATACTACCACACATTGGGATCCTTAATTGACCCTCTCGACTTATTAACCAACTTGATCTCTGTCCAGGAGTCGCAACTAGTTTCTGGTGTTTGTAGGTAGTGCTATTTTTCTACCAAGTGGCACCCGGCAGGGTGGGCTTGGGACAGACTAGGCACACGTGGCCTGGTGTACCGAGTGGCACCCGGATGGTGGGCTCGGGAACCCTGCACACATCGTTTGGGGCCGTGAGCGACACCCCGGCCGGATCTCCTTGCGGATGGAACCCGAATAGGCGATAAACCTGGGCTAGAGTCTTGTGTGGTTAGTCAGGTCGTGGCCGACACCCTCGCCAGGCTTCCGCTTGAAGGTTGCCGAGATACATGACGTGTACATGGCGGTAAGTGGCGAGAGCGTGTGTGAAGAAGTACACCCCTGCAGGGTTAACATGATCTATTCGAATAGCCGGGTCCGCGGTTATGGACTTCTTGGATGCTTACATGGTACATAGACAACTTGAAGTGGATACTCTAAAATGCTCAAGACAAGTGTGAGTGCTATGGATGGCCTTCTCGTAGGGAGACGGGGATGAATCCATAGTAGTGTATTGTGTGGTGATTAGTGGACTCGTGTGCGCCATATCACCTCAAAGAAGTTCTGGTAGTCGTAGAACAGGATAGCCACAGAGTCAAAGCTGGCTTGCTGCAACTAAACCCCACATTACCTTCTTGATACAAATGCATGTATGATAGGATCTGATGTAAGTCTTGCTGAGTACCTTTGTACTCATGTTGCTTTATTTATGTTTTTGCAGCGGAGACTTCGGTCTTACTAGTGTTCTCGTGGACTTCGACAAGTAGCTTGTACCTCAGCTACGATCTTGATCGGATGTTGTAGATAGTCAGGCTCTTCAGCCTTTTTCATTTGTAGATGTCTGTACCCAGACATGTAATGCTTCCGCTTGTTGCTTGTATGCTCTGTATGATGGGTCATGTGACCCCTGTTTGCAATAAATGCTATGATGGCTCTTTGAGCCTTATCTATATGAGTTGTTGAGTTATGCTGTGATGCCATGTTGTACAACACATACTTGCATGTTATGCGTACGTGTAATGTGTATTGCTATGTGTGGGATCTGACTATCTAGTTGTTTATCCTTAGTAGCCTCTCTTACCGGGAAATGTCTCCTAGTGCTTTCACTGAGCCATGGTAGCGTGCTACTGCTCCGGAACACTTAGGCTGGCCGGCATGTGTCCTTCTTCGTTCCTGTGTCTGTCCCTTCAGGGAAATGTCACGCGATGAATACCGGAGTCCTGTTAGCCCACTACAGCCCGATTCACCGGAGTCCTGTTAGCCCAGTGCTATAGCCTGGATTCACTCGCTGATGACCGACACGTTCGATGCTGGGTCATGGATGCCTGTCCCTGTAAGTTTGTGCCACTTTGGGTTTACGACTAGCCATGTCAGCCCGGGTTCTTTGTCATATGGATGCTAGCGACACTATCATATACGTGTGCTAAAAGGCGCAAAGAGTCCCGAGCATGGTAAGGAGACACCAGTGGGAATACCGTGCGTGAGGCCGCAAAGTGATATGAGGTGTTACATGCTAGATCGTTGTGGCATAGAATCGGGGTCCTGACAGCTTTGGTATCAGAGCCAGGTTGCCTGTAGGATTACCAAGCCAAACTGGTCGAAGTTGAGTCTAGAAATTCTTTAGTTATGTAAGGGAATTAATTGTGGGAAGGAACGTAAGGCTCTTTTACTCCTTTTACCTCATGGCCTTCTGATCTGAGTCATACTATCTTTCCTACGGGGTTAAGGAACTAGGCTTCTCTTCCGTTTATTAGGATCACGTATTACTACTCCGTAGTCCCATAGGATTGGTTGATCAGAGTCATACCCCAGTTTTTGAGTACTTCCGGTGTAGCCTGTTTAGTACTATCCCAGAACCTTGAGTGGGGTTGTTGAGTTGTTGTACTACCCCATTTTGGCAGGATGTCTCATTCTGAGCATTTTACTGCCGTTATGCTGCCGGAATTGCCCTAGGAGTTCGAGAGTTACTAATTTCCTTGTCCTACATTCTGTAGCCTATAGTTGATGCTGATCCATCCTTGGTTTCGTTTCTCAGGATGTCATCAAGTTCTATTGTTCGTAGCCAGAACCACGGAGATGGTAGGGACGAGGATCCTCCCAACCCGCCTTTGTTGACAGAGTTCATGTTAGAGATGGAGAGGAACAAGCGTAAGTCTAACCGCTTGTTGGCACGTATCAAGGAGAACACCGCCCATCAGTTCAAAGGGTCTGCAACCATTCATGACTTCATCCGCTTGCACCCACCTACCTTTCATCATTCCATTGAGCCACTCAATGCAGATGACTGGCTCCGTAGCATCACTCATAAGCTGCGTTCCGCGAACGTAGCTGAAGATGACAAGGTCACCTATGCCACATACCACCTGGAAGGTCCTGCTAGTCTTTGGTGGCAGAACTATGAGGCTATGCTTCCAGCTGGCCAGATTCCTACCTGGAGAGATTTCACTGAGGCTTTTCGCGAGCATCACATTCCTGAAGCCCTCATTGATTGCAAGAGAGAAGAGTTCTGTAGTCTCACCTAGAGTAAGATGGCTGTTGATGCTTACAGTAGAGAGTTTGAGAACCTCGCCCGCTATGCCACAGAAGAGGTGTCCACGGACGCCAAGAAGCAGGCTAGGTTCCGGAAGGGTCTCAACCCCAAGTTGCATCATGATCTCCACCTGCATCATTGTGATACATTCCAGGCTCTTGTGAACAAGGCCATTAATGCAGAGACAGCTCAAGTCACTTACGAGGAGTCCCGTAAGCACACCCGTGATTTGGGATCTTCCTCCGGTTTTGGTTCTCAGAAGCATCGAATTTGGATTCCAAACTCCGCTCTTCCTTCCAGATATGCACCGAGACCATCCTATGTGGTGCCGCCCCGGCTCAGTCATATGCTCCACCCAGGCCTACTGGTAGACCGCTTGTCAGTGCGGGTCCACATCCAACCTCAAGGACTTGCTTCACATGCGGGAAGCCAGGACACTATGCACGCGACTGCTCTCAGACTAGTTGTGTTCCACCCCAGCCCGAGAAGTTTGTTGGCCATGGTAAGCCATCGCGCAAGATGATCAGTGTCAAGTCAGCTCACACTAAATGTGGACATGTGCATCACGTCTCAGCTAAAGACGCTCATGATGATCCTGATTTCATTCTTGGTACACTCCTTGTCAATTGTCATCCAGCATCGGTTCTATTCGATACTGGAGCATCTCATTCTTTCATTTCTGAAGGCTATGCTCGTTTGCACGACATGTCATTTTGTGATATGCCAACTCCGCTTGAAATTCAAACCCCAGGGTCTAGATGGCAAACCACCAGAATCAGCTATGGTAATGAAATCCTTGTTGATAGACTTGTATTTCTTGCATCACTTGTAGCCCTCAAGTCCTCAAATATTAACATCATCTTGGGTATGGACTGGATGACAGCTCATCATGCCAAGATTGATTGTTACACCAGATCTGTTCAGCTTACACACCCATCTGGCAAGATAGTCACTGTCTCCACCAGAGTTGCAAAGCGCCAACTCTATTCTCTTAATGCCAGCCCTCTCCCTGACCTTGAAGATATCCCGGTAGTCCGTGACTTTCCGGATGTCTTTCCAGAGGAACTGCCAGGTGTTCCACCTGACAGAGATGTAGAGTTCGTCATAGATCTTATTCCCAGGAACTGCTCCAATCTCTAGGAGACCTTACAAGATGGCACCCTTAGAACTAGCCGAGCTTAAGAAACAACTTGATGAGTCCTTGCAAAAGGGTTTCATCCGTCCTAGTTCTTCTCCTTGGGCTTGCCCCGTCCTCTTCGTCAAGAAGAAGGATGGTACGGACCGGATGGTTGTAGATTATCGTCCCGTTAATTTGGTCACGATAAAGAACAAGTATCCGCTCCCCAGGATCAACGACCTGTATGATCAGCTCGCTGGATCCTCAGTCTTCTCCAAGATGGATTTGAGGTTAGGCTACCACCAAATCAAGATCAGAAATGGGGACATTCCCTAAGACAGCCTTTGTCACTCGTTATGGCCAGTACGAGTACACCGTCATGTCCTTCGGCCTAACCAACGCCCCAGCCACTTTCTCCCGCTTGATGAACTCGATCTTCATGGAGTACTTAGATAAGTTCGTCGTGGTTTACCTCGATGATATTCTTATTTACTCGAAGAACGAGGAAGAGCATGCCGAACATCTTAGACTTGTGTTAGAAAAACTCAGAGAGCACCGCCTTTATGCCAAGTTCTCCAAGTGCGAATTTTGGTTGCCAGAAGTGACCTACCTAGGCCACGTAATCTCTGGTAAGGGCATTGCTGTCAATCCCGAGAGAGTTAAGGCCGTTCTCGATTGGACTCCACCTGAAACCGTTAAACAAGTTAGGAGTTTCCTTGGTCTAGCCAGCTATTGTCGCCGCTTTGTTGAAAACTTCTCCAAAGTAGCCAAACCTCTCACGGAACTTCTCAAGAAGGATAAAAAGTTTGAGTGGTCCCCACAGTGTGAGTACAGTTTTCAGGAACTGAAAAGACGCCTGACTTCTGCTCCCATACTTGTGCCATCGGATTTCACAAAGGACTTTGTTATCTACTGCGACGCCTCACGACAGGGACTAGGTTGCATTCTTATGCAGGATCGTCATGTGATTGCCTATGCATCTTGACAGTTGCATCCACATGAGGAGAATTATCCTACACATGACCTAGAGCTTGCAGCCGTAGTCTATGCACTCAAGACCTGGCGACATTACCTTCTTGGTAAACGTTGCGAGATTTACACTGATCACCAGAGCCTCAAGTATATCTTCACCCAACCAGATTTGAACCTTAGGCAAAGACGTTGGTTGGAGGTGATCTCAGATTATGATCTAGGGATTACTTACACTCCAGGCAAAGCCAATGTCATGGCCGATGCGCTAAGTCGTAAATCCTATTGCAACAATCTCATGTTGCAGCAGGGTCAACCACTTCTCCATGAGGAATTCTGTAAACTTAATCTTCACATTGCTCCTCACGGATTCCTTTCTACCTTAATGGTGAAACCTACTCTTGAGGATCAGATCATAACTAGCCAGCAATATGATACGGGTATTTCTCGAATCAATGATAATGTTAAGAAGGGAGCTGCTGGTAGCTTCTTTGTTGATGATCGAGGTGTTGTTTTCTTCAAGAACCATTTGGTGGTTCCCAAGAAGCAACATCTTCGGCAACTGATTCTTAAGGAGGCACATGAATCTCCTCTCACGATTCATCCTGGTAGTACTAAGATGTATCAGGACCTACGCCAGAGGTTCTGGTGGACTAGGATGAAGAGAGAAATCGCTCAGTTCATTGCCAACTGTGACGTTTGTCATCGCGTTAAGGCAGAGCATCAGAGGCCTGCTGGCACCCTTCAGCCTTTAGCTATTCCTGAATGGAAATGGGATAAAGTTGGTATGGACTTCATCACCGGCTTTCCCAGGACCAAGAGAGGGAATAATGCTATCTTCATAGTCATTGATCGTCTCTCCAAAGTGGCGCACTTCCTACCTGTTCGAGAGAGTATCACCGCTAGTCAGCTCGCTGACTTATATATTTCTCGAATAGTGTCACTTCATGGTGTTCCACTAGAGATCAATTCAGACCGTGGCAGTCTTTTCACTTCTCATTTCTGGGAGAGTTTCCAATCTGCCATGGGAACCCATCTTTCCTTCAGTACCGCTTTCCACCCTCAGTCGAGTGGTCAGGTGGAAAGGGTCAACCAAATTCTCGAAGACATGCTTAGAGCTTGCGTTATCTCATTCGGTATGGATTGGGAGAAATGTCTTCCTTTCGCCGAGTTTGCTTATAACAATAGCTATCAATCCAGTCTCAAGAAAGCTCCTTTTGAGATTCTCTATGGACGAAGATGTCGAACACCTTTGAACTGGTCAGAAACCGGTGAAAGACAATTCTTTGGACCGGACATGATCCAGGAGGCAGAAGAGCAAGTTCGCATCATTCGTGAGAACTTGAAAACAGCCCAGTCTCGTCAAAAGAGTCAGTATGATCGTCATCATAAGGATATGACTTATGAAATTGGCGACAAAGCTTACCTTCGGGTTACTCCTTTGAAGGGTACCCATCGTTTCGGTATCAAGGGCAAGTTGGCTCCTCGTTACATTGGTCCTTTTCGCATTCTCGCTAAACGAGGAGAGGTTGCCTACCAGTTGGAACTACCCCCACATCTTTCTCGAGTTCATGATGTCTTCCACGTCTCTCAACTCAGGCGTTGCTTCTCGGATCCTATCCGCGGAGTGGACCACGAAACGCTTGATCTCCAAGATAACCTCACATACCGAGAGTACCCGGTTCGCATTCTTGATCAAGCAGAGCGTGTCACTCGACGTCAGAACATCAAGTTTCTCAAGGTTCAGTGGTCTCATCATTCCGAGAGAGAAGCTACTTGGGAGCGAGAAGATCGTCTTCGACTGGAGTACCCCACTTTCTTTCCGTCGACCCCTGAATCTCGGGACGAGATTCTTTCAAGTGGGGGCGAGTTGTCACATCCCTAGTTCTGGTATGACCTAGACTAGCTAGTCATGTGTGCATCATGTTTAAATTCCATTTAAATTTGAAATGGGGATTTGTGAAACCCTCAGAATCATTTCTGGAAATGACCCAAATAAAAATTGCTCCAAAAAGGTCCAAGAAAATGCTCATGTTGCTCTCTGAAAATATTGGACAGAGATAAAAATCAAACCAATATTTTTAAGAGCTCATAAGTATTTATTTTGTGCTTTTGGAATTAATGCAGTAATTATTTGCTTTGGATATATATTGTTCTATATATACAATATTGTCCAAAAATTATGCCAGTTGTTGAGGAGCTCTGGAATAATGCCACTAGCCCCTACAAAAATTGGCATAAATGAATAAAATGGTTTAGTATTTTATTAAACCAAACAAATGTTAGAAAAATAGAAAGAGAAACAAATGGGAAAAACTTACCTGGCGCTTACCTCCCTGTGCAGCCGGGCACTGTGCAGCCCAGCAACACAACAGGCCGGCCCAGCCGACTGGCACTGCCAGTCGTCGTCTCCACCGCGCCAGGAGGACGCCGAGCATGTGCTGACCGCACGCGGCCACGCGCCCGGCCACCTCCTGCCTCCCTGCTTGCTTCGTGACTCCCTGCAGCGTTGCCACGCAACCCCCCCCCCCCCCCGGCCCCCTCGCTCTCAGCCGTACTCATCCCCTCCCATTTTTCTCTCTCGCAAGCACCACCGAACGCGCCCGTCGCCGCCGCTCGCTGTTGTCGCGCCCACCGCCACGACCTCGCCTCTCCGACGAGTCCACGAGCATCTCCGCGACTCCCTCATCCTCTCCACCGAGTCAAGCATCGCCGGACGCCCTGTGGAGCCATTGCCGTCGCCTTCATCACCTCCGGCCGCCGTGGATCTTCGTCGCCGCTCGCCGCCGTCAGCACCTCCCCCGAGCTCGCCGTCGTCTCTTCTGGTCCCCTGTGAGCCCCCTCACGTTGGTTCCCCCTCCTCTCCTGCCTCCCCATGCTCTATAGCCCGCAGCCGCTCGAGCCCGAGCTCCGGCCGCCGCCGCGAGCTTCGCTCCGGCGAGCTCCGCTGCCCCCGCAGCCTCCCGTCTACTCCCCTGGATGCGTACGAGCCTGGGCTACGCCCCGGTGCCCTTAGCCACCGCCCCCGTGGCCTGTAACGCGGACGCTGCCGCATCCTGAGGTCGCCGACGACGACCTCGCCGGCCTGACATGCAGGCCCTGTCGGCCAGGTGATTAGCTTAGCGCTAATCACCATTTAAGCTAACTCTGACACTAACAGTGGGCCCCTACGCCCTAATCTTTTAATTAGATTAGTAAAACCCCCTTGTTTAACACTGTGTCACTGACGTGTGGACCCCACACGTCAGGTTTGACCTGGTCAGCACCGTTGACCTGCTGACACTGGCATGACGTCATGGTGACGCAGTTATCCATTTTCTGGATTTAAATTAAATCAGGAAATTCCAGAAAATGATTCAAACTTCAAAAAATCATAGAAATTCAACCGTAGCTCAGATTGAAATAATTTATATATGAAAAATTATCAGAAAAATGCAATCTTTCCATCTGTACTAGTTTCATGCATGACAAACCAACTTATACCTACTGTATAAGTGAAACACTAAAAGGGCATTTATAAAGAGCTTACTTGGAGTTGCATTTGAATCCTTGATTCAAATGGACTTCATCCAAATATAATGCTAGCTGCATTAGCACAAACAACATCACATCTTCATGCCATGTTCATGCATCATATTGTTGCATATGCTTGTGTATTGATTGCCGACACCGTTCCTTCTCGATAGGTCCTGCTCCGGAGAGTGTTCCAGAGTACCTGTCTGAGGAGCAGTGCCCCCTTGTTGATCTACCAGGCAAGCAAACCCCCTTGTTCATTCCGATACAATCCTACTCTCTCGCTCCTGCTCTCAGTTATTGCATTAGGACAACAACGATTCATCTGCTACTTTGTGCTGCGGTAGTTGAACCCATTCCTCTGCATGACCTGTCATTGCCACAGTAAATAGTTGAAACCCACTAGCATGTGTAGGAGTTGATTGAGCCATGTTGTGTTCCTACCATGCTATGCCTGCTATTGCTTAGAGTGTGTCAGGTCTGATTCATTGGGAATGAATTGGAGTGTTATGCTATGTTCTGATGCTGAGAGTGAAGTGTGTGAACACGATTTGGTAAAGGTAGCGGTGAGAGGCCATGTAGGAGTACATGGTGGGTTGTCTCACTGGAACCGTCCTTAAGCACTGAGTTCTATGTATGTTGTCCAATGACTCGATACTACCACACATTGGGTTCCGGTAACTCGACCCCTCTCGACTTATTAACCAACTTGATCTCTGTCCAGGAGTCGCAACTAGTTTCTGGTGTTTGTAGGTAGTGCTATTTTTCTACCAAGTGGCACCCGGCAGGGTGGGCTTGGGACAGACTAGGCACACGTGGCCTGGTGTACCGAGTGGCACCCGGATGGTGGGCTCGGGAACCCTGCACACATCGTTTGGGGCCGTGAGCGACACCCCGGCCGGATCTCCTTGCGGATGGAACCCGAATAGGCGATAAACCTGGACTAGAGTCTTGTGTGGTTAGTCAGGTCGTGGCCGACACCCTCGCCAGGCTTCCGCTTGAAGGTTGCCGAGATACATGACGTGTACATGGCGGTAAGTGGCGAGAGCGTGTGTGAAGAAGTACACCCCTGCAGGGTTAACATGATCTATTCGAATAGCCGGGTCCGCGGTTATGGACTTCTTGGATGCTTACATGGTACATAGACAACTTGAAGTGGATACTCTAAAATGCTCAAGACAAGTGTGAGTGCTATGGATGGCCTTCTCGTAGGGAGACGGGGATGAATCCATAGTAGTGTATTGTGTGGTGATTAGTGGACTCGTGTGCGCCATATCACCTCAAAGAAGTTCTGGTAGTCGTAGAACAGGATAGCCACAGAGTCAAAGCTGGCTTGCTGCAACTAAACCCCACATTACCTCTTGATACAAATGCATGTATGATAGGATCTGATGTAAGTCTTGCTGAGTACCTTTGTACTCATGTTGCTTTATTTATGTTTTTGCAGCGGAGACTTCGGTCTTACTAGTGTTCTCGTGGACTTCGACAAGTAGCTTGTACCTCAGCTACGATCTTGATCGGATGTTGTAGATAGTCAGGCTCTTCAGCCTTTTTCATTTGTAGATGTCTGTACTCAGACATGTAATGCTTCCGCTTGTTGCTTGTATGCTCTGTATGATGGGTCTGTGACCCCTGTTTGCAATAAATGCTATGATGGCTCTTTGAGCCTTATCTATATGAGTTGTTGAGTTATGCTGTGATGCCATGTTGTACAGCACATACTTGCATGTTATGCGTACGTGTAATGTGTATTGCTATGTGTGGGATCTGACTATCTAGTTGTTTATCCTTAGTAGCCTCTCTTACCGGGAAATGTCTCCTAGTGCTTCCACTGAGCCATGGTAGCTGCTACTGCTCCGGAACACTTAGGCTGGCCGGCATGTGTCCTTCTTCGTTCCTGTGTCTGTCCCTTCGGGGAAATGTCACGCGATGAATACCGGAGTCCTATTAGCCCGCTACAGCCCGATTCACCAGAGTCCTGTTAGCCCAGTGCTACAGCCTGGATTCACTCGCTAATGATCGACACGTTCAATGCTGGGTCATGGATGCCTGTCCCTGTAAGTTTGTGCCACTTTGGGTTTACGACTAGCCATGTCAGCCCGGGTTCTTTGTCATATGGATGCTAGCGAAACTATCATATACGTGTGCCAAAAGGCGCAAACGGTCCCGGGCATGGTAAGGCGACACCCGTGGGAATACCGTGCGTGAGGCCGCAAAGTGATATGAGGTGTTACATGCTAGATCGGTGTGGCACAGAATCGGGGTCCTGACACATTTCCACATATATCCTAAACCTAAAAGCCGAACTCGGCCCCACCAATTTGATCCATCCGGCGCCACCACGTTCATTTGACATAGCCACTTCCACAAACCCTAATCACTTCGGTCTCACCAAGATGGGCTTGCAAACTCCCTGTTGCCTATTGCAATAATTTTGGTCTCACCGAGTTCTGCAATCAGTCTCACCGATATTGCTTGACCAACTCTCTGTTTTGCTTATTACCAAAATCGGTCTCACCGTGTTTGCGTAATTGTCAAACCGAGAAGAGGTTTTGCCCTAACCCTAGCACGTCGGTCCCACCGAGTTGATCTTGTCGGTCCCATCGAAAATCCTAACATTCATATTTTGACCTGAATTGGTCTGACCGAGTTTCATGGTTCGGTCCCGCCGAGTTTGGGAATCTGTGTGTAGCGGTTAGATTTTGTGTGGAGGCTATATATACCCCTCCACCCACTTTTCATTCGTGGAGAGAGCCATCATAACATACCTACACTTCCACTACTCATTTTCTGAGAGAGAACCACCTACTCATGTGTTGAGACCAAGATATTCCAATCCAACCATATGAATGTTGATCTCTAGCCTTCCCCAAGTTGCTTTCCACTCAAATCATCTTTCCACCATAGCCAAATCTATCAGAGAGAGTTGAGTGTTCGGGAGACTATCATTTGAGGCAAAAGAGCAAGGAGTCCATCATCAACACACCATCTATTACCTTTTGGAGAGTGGTGTCTCCTAGATTGGTTAGGTGTCACTTGGGAGCCTCCATCAAGATTGTGGAGTTGAACCAAGAAGTTTGTAAGGGCAAGGAGATCGCCTACTTCGTTAAGATCTACGTAAGTGAGGCAAGTCCTTCGTGGGTGATGGCCATGGTGGGATAGACAAGGTTGCTTCTTCGTGGACCCTTCGTGGGTGGAGCCCTCCATGGACTCGCGCAACTGTTACCTTTCGTGGGTTGGAGTATCCATCAACGTGGATGTACGATAGCACCACCTATCAGAACCACGCCAAAAATATGTGTGTCTCCAATTGTGTTTTCACACTCGAATCCCATCCCTTTACTTTCTTGCAAGTTGCATGCTTTACTTTCCGCTGCTCATATACTCTTTGCGTGCTTGCTTGAAGTGTATTGTGTATGGTTGAAATTGTGATAATATCCAACCTCAACTTGAAAAACCTAAAACTGCCAACTTTACTCGTTAAGGGTCTAATCACCCCCCCTCTCTAGACACCTCTTGTCGATCCTTTCAATTAGTCTCAGAGCATTTGTCCCCATTGCTTTGTTTAATCACCATTTAAGGAAGATGGATGAGTCTACGTTGGGGAGTTTAGACGTAGAGTGCCTATGCTTGATGGAGAGTTCTTTAGTGAGTGGAAAAATGAGATGCTTGGAATCTTTCATGAATATCACTTGAACAAGTACATTACTACTCCTTGTGAACCCCTTGTTGATCCCTTGCATCCTACCCCTGATGAGTCTCTTGACATGATTCACAACCTTAGAACTATCAATCCTATCATTAGAGGTTTTCCTAGAAAATTTGATTGGACGCTTGCCAACACTTGATTGTGCTTATACTATATGGAAATTTATTGAGGAACGATTTCCGAACTATTCCTTGAAAAACTTAGATGAGATTCTTCACAAGGCTATTGCTTTGAATAAGATGAATCCCAATGATGCTAACTTTGGAGATTGTTTATTTTAGCTTACCAATCTTATGCGTGCCAAAGGAGATTGCAGAATTATTAGCGATATCATTTCCGAAGCTATTAGAGTTCATAGAGATGAACATTGTCAAAATGATATATCTAATGAATTACTCTCTCTAGGAAATGATCATTTGCAAGACGATGTTGAACATGGATAGTATGATGAGGATGATGACAATGACTTTGATCTTGAAGAGTCTATGAGACACTTTGGTCTTATGGCTAACCTTCGCGGCTACATGGCTGGAGGAAAGGAGTGGGTCTTGATAGTCGATGTACTGATCACATGACTGGGGATAAAGATATGTTTCGTGAGCTTGCTAAAAATGACGTCCCTTGAAAGTATGTCACTTTTGGTGATAACTCAAAGGGTAAGGTGGTTGGCGTTAATGAGGTGGCCATCTCACATGACAGCTCTATACAAAATGTTATGTCGTTGAATCTCTTGGCTATAATCTACTTTCTGTATCTAGACTAGCTGAATTTGGATTCAATGTCCTATTTACTAAAGTAGATTGCCAAGTGTTTCAAAGAGATAATCATAAAATGTTCTTTACCGGCAAACATAGAGGTGATCTATACATTGTTGATTTCACTAAAAAAGCTCAACCTAGAACTGGCTTAATTGCTAAATATTCCAAAGGCTGGTTGTGGCATAGACGGTTAGGCCATGTGGGCATGCGAAATCTTGACAAGCTTATTAAAGGTGATCATATCCTTGGTGTTAAAGATGTTATATTTGACAAGGATAGACTTTGTAGCGCTTGCCAAGCAGGAAACCAAGTTGGAGGAAGTCATCCCATGAAAACATCATGACCATGAGGAGACCGCTCGAGGTACTTCACCTGGATCTTTTTGGTCCCAATGCCTACAAGATTCTTGGTGGTAACTCATTTGGCTTGGTCATTGTTGATGATTTTTCTAGATTTACGTGGGTGTTCTTTATCGATGATAAATTGCGGGTCCAAAAGATCTTCAAAAACTTCGCTAGGAAGGCCCAAAACCAATTTGAAGTGAAGATCAAGAAGATTCACAGCGACAACGGAACGGAGTTCAAAAACGCCAATGTTGACACCTTTCTTGACGAAGAAGGGATTTCACATGAGTTCTCGGCTACGTACACACCTCAACAAAATGGAGTTGTTGAGAGGAAGAATCGGACGCTCATCGAAATGGTGAGAATGATGCTTGATGAGTACAAGATGCCAAAACACTTTTGGGCGGAAGCGGTTGAGACAGCTTGTCATGCAACAAATCGTTTATATCTTCACAAGCTACTCGGCAAGACGGCATACGAGCTTCTCACCAGCAACAAACCCCAAGTTGGATACTTTCGGGTATTTGGCTCCAAGTGTTACATTCTTGATAAGCATCGTCGTTCGAAATTTGCTCCTAAGTCTCATGAAGGTTTCCTACTAGGTTATGGCTCAAACTCTCACACTTACCGTGTCTACAACAATTTCACCCGAAAGGTTGAAGAGACGGTAGATGTGAAGTTCGATGAATCTAACGGCTCGCAAGTAGAGCAATTGTCAATTGATGTAGGTGACAAAGTTGATAGAAATTCCACTTCGGGTACTTGTCATTTTCTTGGTAAATCTCTTGTGTCTTGGTCCTCCAAGAAACAAAACTCGGTATCCTTATCCACCACCGAAGCGGAATATATTGCCGCCGGTTCATGTTGTGCTCAATTACTTTGGATGACCAAACTCTTAAAGATTATGGGATATATGTGAAACATGTTCCGTTGCTTTGTGACAATGAGAGTTCCATTAAGATTGCTCACAATCCCATGCAACATTCTCGAACTAAGCATATTGAAGGTCTTCATCATTTCATTCAAGATCATGTTGCCAAGGGGGATATCAATCTTAAGCATGTTCGTACAGATAAGCAATTGGCAGATATATTTACCAAACAACTTGATGAGAAAGTGTTTTGCAGGTTGAGAGGAGAATTGAACATCATCGATGCCTCAAATTTGGAGTAGAAACTCCATGTGGATGCATGCAAGGCATGAGCCTTTATATGACTAATTCTTGACACTTCTCTTATGATGATGATCATATGTCATGGATACACTTGTACCCTTGCATGCTATCTAACCCTTGTAGGTATTTGGATGAGCCCAACTCCATGAGATTGCAACTCAAGAACACTCTAAACAATCTCTACATATCCAAGTCTCTACAATATGGTGGTTGAAGACAAGGAAGCACAACATCCGTTCAATATATCCTTTGACAATTTATCTTATATCAACTTTCATGATTGTCACTTTGGATACACAAGTGCTCTTCCTTGCAAGACTAACCCATGTAGGAAGATGAACATCAACTAAAAATGGTGCTCCCAACCCTTGATGGACTACATCAACTTGAGTACCCTACATAAGTTCAACTACATGATCAATATCATCACCACCACCAAGGTATGTCATTCCATCTTAGAGAAGCTTTACCCCAAGACATGGGTCAAAGCAGCTCAACAAGATGAGAATACATCAAAATGCCTAAATGAAAAATGGCAACCCCATTTTGAGCTTAAACGATGAGTATGACCTATGATCAAGTGACTTCACTTGACTCCTAAGTCAACATACTCTAATATAGGTGACTTTGTTGCCGACCATCTCTAGATGAAGTTCTCTGTTGTTTCTCTATGCTCATGCATTAGATTCTTGTTTGCTTTTTCCCCTTTCAAAAAAAATCATCTAGAATTTCTTTTCTTTTCTTTCTTGGTTATTTTCTGCATTTCCTGCATCCAATTCATTGCAAATCCTTCAGCTAATTCCTTGCATATCCTTGTGAGATCTTTATTGCCTAAGTGAGCAGAGGTGACAAGTATTTACTCTCTGGATTGAACTCGGTCACACCGGATTGATTTCTTCGGCTGAACCGAACCATCTCGGTGCCACCGACAAAAATAACTCGGTGCTATAGATTTCGCCACTGAGATAAAAACTATGTCACTTGCATCCTGCAAATTTGTTCCAGCTCCACTCAATGACACTTGTCCTCTACCAGCATCCAATATTTCATGTTTCTTTGTAATGTGGCTCAAGGACCAAACCTTCTTGACTCATGCTCCAGAAGTCCCTTCTTGGAAATTGATGTCAAAGGGGGAGAGAGAGAGCACATCAAAGCTTATTACATAGGAGATAGAGCACATCATCAAAGCCTCTCCTGATGCTTCTTAGTTTAAGAGGAGAGTTGTCTCATGTCTTCAAGAAGGGAAAGACATGATAGTACTTACTGTGGTTACTCCTTTTTGAGTCTTGTCTGCTTTGATTTTCTATTACCCTATCTTCTCCCATTATCCATTGTCAGATTCAGGGGGAGTAAGACATCTAAAGGGAAGAAAATCTATAGAACTCATTGTATATCTTCATGTTTGGGGACATGTCTATAACCAACTAGAGTACTCAGTACTCACTCTCTACATGTCATCCCAGTCTTGGTATTCCTGTGATCTTCTGCTCTTGCTCTGTCTAGTAGATGATCTTGTGTTATCTAACCTTGTTTACTCAGGTTCATCTCTTCCAAAGCTAGTTCAAGACCACAAGGTAAGTATATGCATCACACTCATGTGCGTGAGAATCTCTTGATGATGTCATATTGTTTGCAAGAGAGATTCATAAACATGAAGGTATATCTCATGCATCTACACACATTTGCTCTGATGCACACATTTTTTGCTCTGATGCATATAGCCAAGACACATGTAACTCATTGCTTGCTCTATCATGCTTATGCATTCTCATGCTTGCATGCTCCATATTCACAGGTTTTCATACATATAGGGGGAGCTAATGAAAGTTACATGTCTTTCCAAAGCTTTACTTGATATCTCTTTATATCCTTATCTAAAGCTTTGATGTATGTTTTCATCAATTACCAAAAAGGGGGAGATTGAAAGCACAAGTGCTCCCTGGGTGATTTTGGTAACTAATGTCAACATATCTCTTATTGGACTAATACTTTCATCTAGTACATTTCAGATAAGTTCAACACTGGAGTGGCATGGACAAGAGGATGTGGAACCCCTTCAAGATGCTCAGGACAAACATTAGCAAAAGCTCAAGACTCTACATTTTCATTTTAGTGGTCCAAGATCACATTAAGTCCATAGGAAAGCCAATACTATTAAAAGGGGATGAGGTGTTGCTTAATGGCTTACTTGCTCAAAGTGCTTAATGATATGGTCCAAAGCCCTCAACCACTTTCCCATTTCCACATATGTCCTAAACCTAAAAGCCGAACTCAGCCCCATTGATTTGATCCATCCGGCGCCACCGAGTTCATTTGACATAACCCTGCCACCGACCCTAATCACTTCGGTCTCACCGATGGGATCTCGGTCTCACCGAGATGGGCTTGCAAACTCTCTGTTGCATGTTGCAATAATTTCGGTATCACCGAGTTCTGCAATCGGTCTCACCGAGATTGCTTGACCAACTCTCTATTTTGCTTATTACCAAAATCGGTCTCACCGAGTTTGCGTGATCGGTCAAACCAAGATGAGGTTTTACCCTAACCCTAGCACGTCGGTCCCACCGAGTTGATCTTGTCGGTCCCACCGAAAATCCTAACGTTCATATTTTGACCTGAATCGGTCTGACCGAGTTTTATGGTTCGGTCCCACCGAGTTTGGGAATCTGTGTGTAATGGTTAGATTTTGTGTTGAGGCTATATATACCCCTCCACCACTCTTCATTCATGAAGAGAGCCATCAGAACATACCTACACTTCTACTACTCATTTTCTGAGAGAGAACCACCTACTCATGTGTTGAGACCAAGATATTCCAATCCAACCATATGAATCTTGATCTCTAGCCTTCCCCAAGTTTCTTTCCACTCAAATCATCTTTCCACCATAGCCAAATCTGTGAGAGAGAGTTGAGTATTGAGGAGACTATCATTTGAAGCACAAGAGCAAGGAGTTCATCATCAACACACCATCTATTACCCTTTGGAGAGTGGTGTCTCCTAGATTGGTTAGGTGTCGCTTGGGAGCCTCCGTCAAGATTGTGGAGTTGAACCAAGAAGTTCGTAAGGGCAAGGAGATCGCCTACTTCGTGAAGATCTACCCAAGTGAGGCAAGTCGTTCGTGGGCGATGGCCATGAAAGGATAGACAAGGTTGCTTCTTCATGGACCCTTCATGGGTGGAGCCCTCCGTGGACTCGCGCAGCCGTTACCCTTCGTGGGTTCAAGTCTCCATCAACGTGGATGTACGATAGCACCACCTATCGGAACCAGGCCAAAAATCTTCGTGTCTCCAATTGTGTTTGCACACTCCAATCCCATCCCTTTACCTTCTTGCAAGTTGCATGCTTTACTTTTCGCTGCTCATATACTCTTTGCATGCTTGCTTGAATTGTATTGTGTATGGTTGAAATTGTGGTAATTTCCAGCCTCAACTTGAAAAACCTAAAACTGCCAACTTTACTCGTTGAGGGTCTAATCACCCCCCCCCTCTAGACACCTCTTCTCGATCCTTTCAAACTCCCACTTAGATCAACATCCCTCAAGTTTTCTAAGTGCTACGTGATCCAAATCAACTAACCCATGTCCAATCATCACGTGGGATGAGGTGGTCATCAATGGTGAACATCTTCATGTTGATCATATCTACTATATGACTCATGGTGACATTTGGGTCCTCCGTTTTCCTAGGCCATGTCTGTACATGCTAGGCTCGTGAACCCAAGTATTATGCATGTGTAAAACTGGCTTACACCCGTTGTGTGTGAACAAAGAGTCTATCACAGCTGATCGTCACGAGGTGCTTCGAAACAATGAATTTTTGCAACGGTGCATACTTAGGGAGAAGACCTTTTATACTGAAGTTAAGTGAGGGGATCATCTTATAATGCTATCACCGTCCTAAGCAAAATAAGATGCATAAAAGATAAACATCACATGCAATCAATATGTGACATGATATGGCCATTATCATCTTGTGCTTTTGATCTCCATCTCCAAAGCACCGACATGATCTCCATCATCACCGGCATGACACCATGATCTCCACCATCGTGTCGTCATGTGGTTGTCTCCACCAAATATTGCTTACAGGTATTGTTAACTCATAGCGATAAAGTAAAGAAATTACATGGCGTTTAATGATTAACACGCGGGTCATACAATAAATTAAATACAATCATATGGCTCTTGTCGGTTGCCGTACTCATCGACATGCAAGTCGTGAACTATTACAAAACATGATCATCTCATACATCCACATATATCAAATCACATCTTGGCCATACCACATCACATCACATGCCCTGCAAAAACAAGTTAGACGTCCTCTACTTTGTTGCTGCAATTTTTACATGGCTGCTAGGGCAAACTATAAGAACCGTTCTTATCTAGGAAAAACCACAAGGATGATATAAAAGTTGCCTTTTAACCTTCTACAAGGACCTCCGTTGTCAAATTAGATTCAACTAAGATGGGAGAGACAGACACCCGCCATCACTTTTATGCAATACAAGTTGCATGTTAGTCAATCGAACTGGTCTCTTGTGCGAGGACAAGTAATTAAGGTTGGTCCAAGCCGCTTCATCCCACAATACCGCCGAATCAAACATAACAACATAAGCAATTTGAACATCAACATCCACAATGTCTTTGTGTTCTACTCATGCATAAACTCCACGCATAGACCTAGATCATGGTGCCACTGATGGGGAACGATGCATGAAAATCAAAAATATCCTACGAAACACCCAAGATCTAATTTAGGAGATGCATAGCAACTAGAGGGGAGTGTGTCTACATATCCTTGTAGACCGAATGCGGAAGTATATATAACACGGTTGATTTAGTCCTATTCTTCGTGATCCAATCACGATCCAACCCGATCTAGCGCCAATCAGATGACACTTCCGAGTTTAGCACACATGTATCTCGGTGACGTCTCCTCCTCCTTGATCTAGAAAGCAAAGGGGAGAATCATATGGGGTCACAACCAGCATGATGGTGTGGTGGTGATGGTGGTGGTGGAGTACCAGCAGCGCTCCGGTAAGCGAAACTGGGATGTGGAGATGGAAAGACGGGGAGGAGCTGCACCAAGGGAGCCCCCCTACGCCCCTCCCAACTATATATAGGGGGAGGGGGGTGGCGGCCCTAGGGGGTTGCTTGCCCACCAAGCCTGGCGCGGCACCTCCTACCCCTAGGTTTTGCCCACCCTTGGCGCACGGGCCTGGTGGGGGGCTGGTGCGCCTGGCCCATACACACGAAGGCTCCCCCTACAGCCCATGTGCCTTCGGGGCAGGTGGACCCTCTAAACCCTTTCGGTCCCTCTGGTACATTACTGGCATGCCCCCAAACTTTTCCGGTGCTCAAAATATAACGTCACATATATAAATCTTTACCTTCATACCATTCCGGAGCTCCTCGTGATATTTGGATCTCATCCGAGACTCCGAACAACATTCAGTCACCAATCAATTGTCCCAATACTACTCTAGCGTCATTGAACATCAAGCATGCGACCCTACAGGTTCGAGAATCATGTAGACATGACCGAGACTCCTCTTTGGTCAATAACTAATAGTGGGGCCTGGATGTCCATATTGGTTCCTACATATTCCATGAAGATCTTTGTTGGTTGAACCACGATGTCAAGGATTCAGTTAATCCCATATGCAATTCCCTTTGTCTGGCACTATGTTGCTTGCACAAGATTCGATCGTCAGTATCTCCATACCTTGTTCAATCTCATTACTGGCAAGTCTCTTTACTTGTTCCATAATACAAGATCCCCGCGACTAAATACATTAGTCACATGCTTGCAAGCTTCTCGTGATGTTGTATTATCGAGAGGGCCTAGAGATATCTCCCGGTCACATGGAGTGACAAATCCCAGTCTCGATCCATGCAACCCAACAAATACCTTCAGAAATACCTATAGAGAACCTTTATGATCACCCAGTTATGAAGTGACGATTGATAGCACTCAAAGTATTCCTCCGATATCCGGGAGTGGCATGATCTCATGGTCTAAGGAACAGATACTTGGCATTACGAAAGCTATGGCAAAGTGAACTTAGTGATACGATAAGATGCTAAGCTTACTGTTCCGTCTATTCATCACATCATTCTCCTAATGATGTGATCTCGTTATCAAATGACAACCCATGTCTATGTTTAGGAAACGTTGACCATCTTTGATCAACGAGCTAGTCTAGTTGAGGCTCACTTGGGACGTGATGTTGTTTATGTATCCACACATGTATTTAAGTTTCCGGTCAATACAATTCTAGCATGAATAATGAACATTTATCACGAACAGAGAAATATGATAATGACCATTTTATTATTGGCTCTAGGGAATATTTCCAACAATCAAGTCATCCTTTGCAGCCGTTGTCATCATTCCCATCTACAGCAGTAGCCGCCATTTCCGTAGTCAGGAACACATCGCCAATCAGCAGACATTGTAAGACTTATAACCGTTCATCTTCAAGTATCAGTTTCTTATTGTCTCTTATTGGTCATTCTTTTGCGATGTGCAAGTAGTCCCCTTGGGCCAAGGGTTGAGGCCTAGCCTCGCAACTGCATGTATGCGCGCTAAGTGATAATTGTTGGTTTACTTTGAGGATAACATTATTCGATGTGTTACAGAACATTTTCGTCTCTTATCTCTACCTCATTCTAAGTCCCCGCAGGTACACGAGATATCGAAGACCGATCAATGAGAGATTATGTGAAGAGAGAAACTGAAGGCTATGCGGAATATCGGTGACAATAAGATTAGTAAGGTAGCGAGAACATATTCTCTAGGGGTACATAAAGTGCGGTCATTAAAAGTCCAATGCATTGGTCTGGTTAATTCCTTCATAAATGAGATAATCCCGCGAGACGGTAAGGGTCTTGGTTGGACAATAGAACCTCGCTGCGGTACTAGTCGGTCGTGGTGTCATTTAATTTGGACGCATCTCCGACAAACAACACATTGAAAACAAATAAGTCATGTTGATTATCTAGATAGAATCTAAAGCGTGCGTGTACGGTTGCAGGTGAAACATCTAATCCTGATCTATTTCTTTATTATGATTCCCACGTCAATCTGTGTGATTTGGTCCGAGAACTGGATTTTTTTTGTAACAAAGTCTTGCGGAAATCATATTCCTGAGGGGCCTGCGAATGAGGTAGAGATAAGAGAACTTAAGGTCACTCCACGGAGAAAGGGAACTATCTACATCTGGAACCGGATCGAAGGTAATCAGTTGCCTATTTTACATTTCTTTTCTTGTTCATTTATGCTCGATTTACTTTTTCGGTGTTTCCCCCCTTTTTTTGGAAAATATACTAACAATTTTGCAAGTGCTTGGACATATATTTAGACATGCCTAAACAACTTTTTCAAATCTATGAACTTTTTGTAAAAAACATACACAAACTTTTTGATGCATGAAACATTTTATGGGTATATAGGAAATGAATATTGTTCAACTATGAGGCATTTTATGTTGCATGACAAATATTTCTATTGACAGGTCTGTGAACATTTTTACGCACTATGTAAAATGCGCATATTTTAGGTTTTCTGTAATACTTTAAAACTCTTTTAACAAGTGCGACCCACTAACAAGCATGATTTTTTCTTTGTTATAAATTTCAGAAATATATTCATTTTACCTTTTATATAAACCCAATTAAGTGTCAGAAAAAAATGCCCATGTGTTGCAAAAAAATAAACCCACATATATAAATATATCAGTGTGTTTTTAAAAACTGCTCATCTATTTTTTTCCAAAAATGTTTTCTGTGCCAAACAAATGGTTGCATGTTGCAAGTAAAAATATTCACACATCTGGGAAAAATATGTTCACGTATTTTTTTAAAACTATTTATATATTTCAACAATTCTTGTATATAAAGATAAATGTTCATGTATCTCTTTTTTTTGCGGGGAAAATATTCATGTATCTCGAATAGATGTTCATGTTTTGAAGAAGAGTGTTCGCACATTAAAAATACATTTGCGTGCACTCCTCGAAAGCAGAGACAAATTCTCCCTACTAGATCCCCGCAAAAAAAAAAAAAACTCCCTACTAGAGGGTTGTACAGTGAGGACACCTCCGACTAATGAGAATATGTCCACGCGGAGGACACGGTAGATTGAAGTAGACCGATCTATAGTCCAATCACTGGTACATACCTGGGACGATTTTCAGATCTCAAATTTGTTTAACATTATAATCAATCGAATTTGGACCAAGCTGAGGGGGCCCTTAATGGCTCAGCTCTAAAGCAAGGATGAGGCTATGAGCACCCATCAGCCATAGAAATCCTATCCCTGCACACCCCTCTTATTTTGCCCCCCTCTTCCTGAGCCAAACAATCCACATTTCCCTATCCTCCCACGGCCTCTTTCCACTACTACCACCGAGCACCATCCCCTACAAGGAGAGGGCAAAGAACACACATTCACTTTGTTGCTTCAGGTTGCAACAGCCAAATTAGGCTACAATGGCTCTTAGGCTGTGGGCAAGCTCAGCTGCCAATGCCCTCAAGATTTCAAGCAGCGGCGCCAGGGCTGCTGCCCCGGCTTATTCGATCTCCAGATACTTCTCCACCGGTACATCTTTGCTTCAGCAATATGTTTCTCCTTTTTGGTAGAGAGCACATGTAGTGTGCAATGTTCTTGACTCTTGTGCATTCCAACTCTTTGCACTCAATACATTGTGGTCTTTTACCTGTATATTATGTCCTTGGTCCTTGTTGTTATATCCACTAGCATATACCAAAAGGAAAGGAGAATTTTTTTATCTTCATTTATAATAGGAGGGATACTGTTTTCAGAAATGGGAATAGTTGCTCTGCTCAAGCTATGGTCGTATTTGAATGAATGGTTTTTTCCGTTGCTCTCTGAGCATCTTTGTCTTTGTCTTGTTAATTTAGAGAAAGTTTTTGAATGGTTTTGATGTGAGTTTGCAGTTATTGATGGCTTGAAGTACACTTCCTCCCACGAGTGGGTCAAGAACGACGGCTCCGTGGCCACGATTGGCATCAGTGACCACGCCCAGGTGAACCAACGGCACTCCATACAAGCATGCTTTCCATATGTCAATCCTGCGTCAATAACAATTGGTGGATGCAGGGCCATCTCGGGGAGGTGGTGTTCGTGGAGCTGCCGGAGGCAGGCACGAAGGTGAGCCAGGGCGGAGCCTTCGGCAACGTGGAGAGTGTGAAGGCCACCAGCGACGTCAACTCGCCCATCTCCGGCGAGGTCGTCGACGTCAACTCAAAGCTGTCCGAGACCCCCGGCCTGGTACGCACAACAAACGCATCAACTCAAATCCTTTCACGTCCGTGCAGTGATCCTAATGAACTGCGTGCTGCTGCGATTGCGCCGTGGCTGGCAGATCAACTCGAGCCCGTACGAGGATGGGTGGATGATCAAGGTGAAGCCAAGCAGCCCGGCGGAGCTGGAGGGCCTGCTGGACTCGGCCAAGTACACCAAGCACTGCGAGGAGGAGGACGCCCACTAGTGCTCCTTGCTCGCTTATCATTCCTTTTTGTTGCAACCATATCGACTACTCTTGTCTACAATAATTACACCAACTTCACCATGCGTTCAGTTCATCGGTTCCAATTTTCTTTTGTCGGTGTACATGGCGTCCAGCAGTTTGTTATACCATTTCAGTGACCGTGACATCAGAGATATGGGAAAGAGTTTGTATGTTAGTTTGTTGGTAAAAAGAGACATTATCATCCACCAACAAATCATCATATAACTACTCTAATATGATTTATCTAAGTTTGCTCTCTTATTTTACCTTAGAGCTTGTGCCAAGATTGTTGTTACGTACTCCCTCCGTAAAGAAATATAAAAGTGTTTAGACCACTAAAGTACCTCCTCTTGCCGTATATCATCTGTCACATCATAAAGAATTAAATCCTAGGTGACAAAATTGACAATCATTGGAGATGTCCTACATGATGAAACACAAATTATTTTAGCCATGGACAAGAACACCTAGTTTTTTTGTTGGATGGGTATATTAGTTTGAGCCAATTTTAATAACAGATGTCTCATTTTTTTAAAGGAGGTGAAAACCCCGGCCTTTGCATCATTGTGATACGCATCTGGCCGAGATGGAGAAGCTGATTTTCTCTTTTCTCGAAGGATTGTAGATGCAATCGCGCCTCCCCCCCCCCCCCCCCCCCCCGACACGTGTATGTGACTGGTTCAAACAAGATGTAGAAGAGAGTCGAGGACGTTTTTTATATGGGGAGCTTGTCAGTGCCCCCCTTTTTTGCCAGGTCGGCGTTAGTATAGTTAAGTTGCGCATTGTAGTGGTTAGTTTGGGTGCAAGGACATATGTCATGTACAGATCCTAGAGGTAAGGGAGTCCACAACCTTAGCGGCTAGGTCAAGATACACCTCATAAGAGACCCCCCAACGGGGGCGAGTCAACACCCCTTCTAGCTTATGCTTGTCACCCTTCTTGTTCCTCTTGGCCTGCGGAGAATGACCTTCAGACCGCTCTCTCCATGTAGGCCACTTCTTGATCAACACTTCGAATACATGTGATGACCGGACTAAATGATATGGGATGAGAGGAACATGCCCACCTTGACTTCAGAAGCACACCAGCCTTATGGTTGTCAAGGTGGTTGAAGATGCTTGACGATGAGAAATCATGCTGGGGATAGGCCCAATTGCATGGGACCGACCATGGTGGGGATATTGAGGTCATTGTTGAGGTCTTGTCCCAGGGAAATTCGTGAAAATTGTCTCCTTGAGAGGAATCCGAGTCAAATCGAGAGGGATCTTGATGATACCGCCTAGATGAGATCAATGTGCATGGCTTGCGCCTGTTGTTGCTCCCAAATTTGTGTCCATTGTGCATATAGGGGTATATACCTAGTCAAAATGATGGGGAGGAGGCAATACAAGGATCCCGCTAATGGAACTCCGACGAGGTTGAGACCATGCAAGACATAGTCTTGTACCCAGATTTAGACTCCCCAGGTAAAAGCCCTACGTCATGCCAAGTTTCTTATTGTAGGATTGAAAGTATGTCTAGAGGGGGGTGATTAGACTACTTGACCAAATAAAAATCTATCATTTCCCAATTTTGGTTGTGGGCAGATTTTAGCAATTATGACAAGTCAAGCAATCAACCTACACATGCAATTCTAAGAGTGTAGCAGCGGAAGTAAACCATTGCATATGAAGGTAAAGGGAAGGGTTTGGAGAAGGCAAACGCAATAGAGACACGGGAATTTTTGGCGTGGTTCCGATAGGTGGTGCTATCGTATCACGCTGGGCATAAAACCCGATACCCGAAGCCCGAAACCGAACCGAAATACCTGAACTCGAAAAAACCGAGCACCTGTTCGGGTATCAATTCTGGAAACCCGAATTTAATTAGGGAATTTTGGGTTTGTATTCCCAGTACCCGAACAACCCGAATTACACTAGAAATATTAGTCCAGCCTAGCACGTGTCTGCATTGTCCCACCCAAAAGCCCACTGCTTCCAGAGCACACATACTAGCACACAGGCACAACCTCACGCGCTCCCGATCCCTGACCCCATCCTCCCAACTTCCCAAGTCCCGACCTAGCCGTCGCCCTGCAACGCGACTCTCTTGCATCTCGTCGTCCTTTCCTCAGAGTGCAAGGACAAGCGCCACGCCGTCTGCCTTCCTCCAGACACCGCAGCACGCAGTGCAGCGCCTCGCCGTCCGCCTTCCTCGACAACACGCGTGGGCAGCGGAATGCCATTCGCCTTCCTCCTTCCTCCGCAATATGCAAAGGGGTAGCCCATGTTTCCTGTCAGATTCTTTCCTCCCCCCTCATCAACACGCAGTGAGCAGCGGCATGCCGGTCTCCGTCATTTCCTGCCAGTCGGCAAACAACATCGTGATACGTCTCCAACGTATCTATAATTTTTGATTGTTCCATGTTATTATATTACCTGTTTTGGATGTTTATGGGCTTTACTTTACATTTTTATATCATTTTTCGGACTAACCTACTAACCAGAGGCACAGCCCGAATCGTTGTTTTTTTGCCTATTTCAGTATATCAAAGGAAAGGAATATCAAACGGAGTCCAAACGCAATGAAACCTTCGGGAGCGATCTTTTTGGAACAAATGCAATCCAGGAGACTTGGAGTGGACGTCAAGAAGCAGCCGAGGCGGCTACGAGGGTAGCCGGCGCGCCCAGAAAGGGTGGGCGCGCCTGCTGCCTCGTGTGCCCCTCGTGGCTCCCCTGACCGACTTCCTTCGCCTATATATATCTACGTACCCCAAAAACATCCAGGAGCACCACGAGAAATTATTTCCACCGCCGCAACCTTCTGTATCCGCAAGATCCCATCTTGGAGCCTTGGCTGGCGCTCTGCCAGAGGGGGAATCGACCATGGAAGGCCTCTCCATCACCACCAAGGCCTCTCCGATGAGTTGTGAGTAGTTTACCACAGACCTTCGGGTCCATATTTATTAGCTAGATGACTTCTTCTCTCTCTTTGAATCTCAATACAAAGTTCTCCTTCCTCTTCTTGGAGATCTATTCGATGTAACTCTTTTTGCGGTGTGTTTGTCAAGATCTGATGAATTGTGGGTTTATGATCAAGTTTATCTATGAGAAATATTTGAATCTCCTCTGAATTCTTTTATGTATGATTGGTTATCTTTGCAAGTCTCTTTGAATTATCAATTTGGTTTGGCCTACTAGATTGATCTTGTTGGGGAACGTAGCAGAAATTCAAAATTTTCTACGCATCACCAAGATCAATCTATGGAGAAACTAGCAACGAGAGAGAGAGAGGGAGTGCATCTTCATAACCTTGAAGATTGCTAAGCGGAAGCGTTGCAAGAACACGGTCGATGGAGTCGTACACGAAGAGATTCAGATCGCGGCCGAATCCGATCTAAGCACCGAAGAACGGTGCCTCCGCGTTCAACACACGTACAACCCGAGGACATCTCCTCCTTCTTGATCCAGCAAGGGGAGAGGAGAAGTTGAGGGAAAACTCCGACAGCACGACGGCATGGTGGTGATGGAGCTCGTGGTTCTCCGGCAGGGCTTCGCCAAGCACTATGGAGGAGGAGGAGGTGTTGAAGGTGGGAGCGGGCTGCACCAAAGGAAGGGTTCGGCTGCCCTCCCACCCCTCCATTATATATAGGGGCAAGGGGAGAGGGGGAGGCGCCCTAGGGTTTCCCCTAGGGGATGGCGGCCAAGCAGATTGGATCTCCCTAGGGAAAATCCTAGGGAGACTTGCCCCCCAAGCCAAGCAGGTGGAGGATTGCCTCCCAAGCCAGGTGGAGGCGCCCCACCTCCCCAAATAAGGTGGGAAAGGGTGGGGGGCACACCACCCCTTAGTGGGCTGGTTTTACCCTTCCCCTTTGGCCCATGAGGCCCTCCAACACTTGCCAGGGCTCCCGAAACACCTTTTGGTCATGCTGGCCATAGCCTGGTACCCCCGGAACACTTCCAGACTCCAATACCCTTCGTCCAATATATCGATCTTCACCGCCGGACCATTCCGGAACTCCTCGTGACGTCCGGGATCACATCCGGGACTCGGAACTACCTTCGGTAACCACATACTATTTCCCATAACAACGCGCTCGTCACCGAACCTTAAGTGTGTAGACCCTACGGGTTCGGGAACCATGCAGACATGACCGAGATGTTCTCCGGTTAATAACCAATAGCGGGATCTAGATACCCATATTGGCTCCCACATGTTCCATGATGATCTCATCGGATGAACCACGATGTCAAGGATTCAAGCAATCCCATATGCAATTCCCTTTGTCAATCGGTATGTTACTTGCCCGAGATTCAATCGTCGGTATCCCAATACCTCGTTTAATCTCGTTACCGGCAAGTCACTTTACTCGTTCCGTAATGCATGATCCCGTGACTAACTACTTAGTCACATTGAGCTCATTATGATGATGCATCACCGAGTGGGCCCAGAGATACCTCTCCGTCATACGGAGTGACAAATCCCAGTCTCGATTTGTGCCAACCCAACAGACACTTTCGGAGATACCTGTAGTGCACCTTTATAGCCACCCAGTTACGTTGTGACATTTGGTACACCCAAAGCACTCCTACAATATCAGGGAGTTACACAATCTCATGGTCTAAGGAAATGATGCTTGACATTAGAAAAGCTTTAGCAAACGAACTACACGATCTTGTGCTATGCTTAGGATTGGGTCTTGTCCATCACATCATTCTCCTAATGATGTGATCCCGTTATCAATTACATCCAATGTCCATGGTCAGGAAACCATAACCATCTATTGATCAACAAGCTAGTCAACTAGAGGCTCACTAGGGACATGTTGTGGTCTATGTATTCACACATGTATTACGGTTTCCAGTTAATACAATTATAGCATGAACAATAGACAATTATCATGAACAAGGAAATACAATAATAACCATTTTATTATTGCCTCTAGGGCATATTTCCAACAGATCTTTCTTGCCATGGGAGAAGTGCTTAGCTTTGGGTTCAATCTTGCGGTGTCCTTTCCCAGTGACAGTAGGGGCAGCAAGGCACGTATTGTATTGTTGCCATCGAGGATAAAAAGATGGGGTTTATATCATATTGCATGAGTTTATCCCTCTACATCATGTCATCTTGCTTAATGTGTTACTCTGTTCTCATGAACTTAATACTCTAGATGCAGGCAGGAGTCGGTCGATGTGTGGAGTAATAGTAGTAGATGCAGGTAGGAGTCGGTCTACTTGTTGCGGACGTGATGCCTATATACATGATCATGCCTAGATATTCTCATAACTATACACTTTTCTATCAATGGCTCGACAGTAATTTGTTCACCCACCGTAATAATTATGCTATCTTGAGAGAAGCCACTAGTGAAACCTATGGCCCCCGGGTCTATCTTTTATCATATAAGTTTTTCATCTACTTTTATTTGCATATTTTATTTTCCAATCTATATCATAAAAATACCAAAAATATTTATCTTATCATATTATCTCTATCAGATCTCGCTTTTGCAATTTTCCGTGAAGGGATTGACAACCCCTTTATCGCGTTGGTTGCGAGGTTCTTGTTTGTTTGTGTAGGTGCGTGGGACTTTTGAGGAGCCTCCTACTGGATTGATACCTTGGTTCTCAAAACTAAGGGAAATACTTACACTACTTTGCTGCATCACCCTTTCCTCTTCAAGGGAAAAACCAACGCATGCTCAAGAGGTAGCAAGAAGGATTTCTGGCGCCGTTGCCGGGGAGGTCTTCGCTCAAGTCAAGACTTACCAAGTACCCATCACAAACTCATCTCCCTCGCATTATATTATTTGCCATTTGTCTCTCGTTTTCCTCTCCCCCACTTCACCCTTGCCATTTTATTCGCCCTTCTTCTATTCGTCTTTTCGTTTGCTTTGATGTCTTACTTGGCTAGTTTGTTCGTTTGGTTGGAATAATTGTTTATTTATTGCTAAACAGAGAACCTAAGATCTATGGATCCTCATCCGCTTGCTAATCTTTTTAAGAGATCAAATTATGATGAACCAATTGCTAGTGAGTTTTGTGCACTAGATTATCTTTATGAAGCTTTGCTTGAAATTCATGAATCTGAAAATTGTGATGAAGAAATTTATGAAGAGATTCACGATAACTCCTTGAATAAAAAGCATGATTGCAATGATGTTACTATAAATTCTCTTGATGTCAATTGTGCTAGTAATATGCGAAACCCTAAGCTTGGGGATGCTAGTTTTGCTATGTCTACTACTTGTTGCAATGATCATGATTGGGATGATTCTTCTTATAATCTTGAAATTTTATTTAAGCCCCATGATGAATATAAGATTGATAATAATGTTTGCAATAATACTGAAAGTGGGTTTGGAAGAGTGTCAACTTTAGATCCCACATATTTGGATAATGTTCAATCTTATGAAGTTTTTGATAAAAGTGGGCTTCGACTGGTCATGACTTTAGTTAATGATAATCCCACTATTATGAAAGAGTGTCAACTTTGCATGCATGTGGATCGTGTTGAAAATATTTTATGTGATAGCTATTTTGTTGAATTTTCTTATGATCCCACATGTAATTATTATGAGAGAGGAAAATATGGTTGTAGAAATTTTCATGATAATAAATTACCTCTCGTTATGTTGAGATTGCTATCGTCTCTTTCTTCTTCCTTGCATATGCTAATTTTTGCTTGATATGATAATTTGTTTTCTTATAAAATGCCTCTGCATAGGAAGATTATTAGACTTAGATGTGTTTATCATGTGTTTTATGATTCTCTATTTGTGCTTTAATTCTTGTCTTTCATGTGAGCATCATTAGAATTATCAATGTCTAGCTAAAAGGCTTTAAAGAAAAGCGTTTGTTGGGAGACAACCCAATATTTTTTCTTGCTGTTATTAAATAAATAACTCATCTAGGTTCTGTTCAGATGTGTTTTTATGTTTTAAATAGTGTTTGTGCCAAGTAGAACCTATAGGATAACCTTGGGTGAAAGTTAATTTGATTCTGCTGAAAAACAGAAACTTTGCGTGCACGAGAAAACATTCAATAAATCACAGAAACGTGATTTTGCGTTGATTCTTTTTGCTGTAGATCAATAGACAAATTATCTAGGACTTCCTATTTTTGTAGGATTTTTGGAGTTCCAGAAGTATTCCAAAGTTACAGATTGCTACAGACTGTTCTATTTTTGACAGATTCTGTTTTTCGTGTGTTGTTTGCTTATTTTGATGCATCTATGGCTAGTATCGGGGGGTATGAACCATAAATAAGTTGGAATACAGTAGGTTTAACACCAATATAAATAAAGGATGATTTCATTACAGTATATTATGTGGTGGTTTTTCTTTCTTGCACTAACGGAGCTTATGAAATTTCCTGTTGAGTTTTGTGTTGTGAAGTTTTCAAGTTTTGGGTAAAGATTTGATGGACTATGGAATAAGGAGTGGCAAAAGCCTAAGCTTGGGGATGCCCATGGAACCCCAAGATATTCAAGGAAAACCAAAAGCATAAGCTTGGGATGCCCCAGAAGGCATCCCCTCTTTCGTCTTCGTTTATCGGTAACTTTACTTGGAGCTATATTTTTATTTACCACATGATATGTGTTTTGCTTGGAGCATCTTGTATGATATGAGTCTTTGCTTTTTAGTATACCACAATCATCCTTGTTGTACACACCTTTTGGGAGAGACCCACATGATTTAAAAATTATTAGAATACTCTATGTGCTTCACTTATATCTTTTGAGCTAGATAGTTTTGCTCTATGTGCTTCACTTATATTTTCTAGAGCATGGTGGTGGATTTATTTTGAAGAAATTGTTGATATCTCATGCTTCACTTATATTATTTTGAGAGTCTTTTAGAACATCATGGTATTTGCTATGGTTATAAATTTGGTCGATAGGTGATTTCCTATGCATGGTGGTAGCTACGCACGCATGGTGGCAGCTACACACCCTTTGGCATAAGTTCATTTTTTATATATAAGAAGTGCCGAGTTTCTTATGGCATTGGCACAAGTGCATTTTTTTTGTATAGAAATAACTTTTTCTCACTTATCTTTGTCTTTTTTATTTCCTTTTTTGACACAAGTGCCTTTTCATTGTGTAGAAAAGGCCTTTTCTCACTTCTCTCAATCTTTTTGCTTAACTTTTTGGCATAATTGCATGTTTGCTTTCCTGGATGGTCCAAAGTCATGATATTTTTGTTATAGAGTTATTTTTCATAGTTCAAAATAATTTTCCAAAATAATTAGAGATAAAAACTGGGTCGTGCGTAGCTACCACCATGGGTAGCAAATTATTTCTGAAATTTGGTCCTAGAATGATGAGCATCCAAGTTGGGTATAATAAAAACTATCATAGAAAGTGCATTAAAAACTATGATCAATTTGATGCTTGATAATTGTTTTGAAATATAAAGGTAATAATGTTAGAGTCATGCTAGTTGGGTAATTATGAAATTAAGAAATACTTGTGTTAAAGTTGGCAAGTCCCTTAGCATGCACGTATGGTAAAAGTTGTGTGACAAATTTGTTGCATGGGGTGCTCTTTGAGTGTTTTCCTTATGAGTGGCAGTCGGGGACGAGCGATGGTCTTTTCCTACCAGTCTATCCCTCTAGGGGAATGCGTAGTAGTACTTTGCTTCGAGGTCTAATAAATTTTTGCAATAAGTATACGAGTTCTTTATGACTAATGTGAGTCCATGGATATACGCACACTTACCCTTCCACTTTGCTAGCCTCTATTATGCCACGCAACTTTCGCCAGTGTTATGAACCCATTATTTACCTTCCTCAAAACAGCCACCATACCTACCTATTATGGCATCTCCATAGCCATTCCGCAATATATTGCCATGCAACTTTCCACCGTTCCGTTTATTATGACACGCATCATCATTGTCATATTGCTCTTTGCATAATCATGTAGTTGACATCGTATTTGTGGCAAGGCCACCTTCATAATTTCATACATGTCACTCTTGATTCATTGCATATCCCGGTACACCGCCGGAAGCATTCACATAGAGTCATATTTTGTTCTAAGTATTGAGTTATAATTCTTGAGTTGTAAATCAATAAAAGTGTGATGATCTTCAGTATTAGAGCATTGTCCCAAGTGAGGAAAGGATGATGAAGACTATGATTCCCCCACAAGTCGGGATGAGACTTCGGACTTTATAAAAATAAAAGAGGCCAAAGAAGCCCGTAAAAAAAGAGGCCAAAGAAGCCCACCAAAATAAAAAATGATGAGAGAAAAAGAGAGAAGGGACAATGCTACTATCCTTTTACCACACTTGTGCTTCAAAGTAGCACCATGATCTTCATGATAGAGAGTCTCCTATGTTGTCACTTTCATATACTAGTGGGAAATTTTCATTATAGAACTTGGCTTGTATATTCCAATGATGGGCTTCCTCAAAACGCCCTAGGTCTTCATGAAGCAAGCAAGTTGGATGCACACCCACTTAGTTTCTTTTGTTGAGCTTTCATATATTTATAGCTCTAGTGCATTCGTTGCATGGCAATCCCTACTCACTCACATTGATATCTATTAATGGGCATCTCCATAGCCCGTTGATACGCCTAGTTGATGTGAGACTATCTTATCCCTCTTTGTCTTTATAACCACCACCATATACCACACATATTGCTATGTCCATGGCTTGCACTCGTGTATTGCGTAAGAATTGAAAAGGCCGAAGCGCGTTAAAAAGTATGAACCAATTGCTCAGCTAGTCATCGAGGTTATGCATAAGGGGAGTATTTTGTGTGATAGAGATGAACCATGGCCAAACTATATGATTTTGTAGGGATGAGCTTTCTTTGGCTATGCTATTTTGATAGGACATGATTATTTGCTAGTATGCTTCAAAGTATTACTATTTTTTATTTTTATAAGCTTTTATCTTGAATCATTTGGATCTGAACAATCATGCAACAATAAAGAGAATTACATTGAGAATTATGCTAGGTAGCATTCCACATCAAAAATTATGTTTTTATCATTTACCTACTCGAGGACGAGCAGGAATTAAGCTTGGGGATGCTTGATACGTCTCCAACGTATCTATAATTTTTGATTGTTCCATGCTATTATATTACCTGTTTTGGATGTTTATGGGCTTTACTTTACACTTTTATATCATTTTTGGGACTAACCTACTAACTGGAGGCCCAGCCCGAATTGTTGTTTTTTTGCCTATTTCAGTATATCGGAGGAAAGGAATATCAAATGGAGTCCAAACGGAATGAAACCTTCGGGAGCGATCTTTTTGGAACAAAAGCAAACCAGGAGACTTGGAGTGGACGTCAAGAAGCAGCCGAGGCGGCCACGAGGGTAGCCGGCACGCCCCTGCCTCGTGGGCCCCTTGTGGCTCCCCTGACCGACTTCCTTCGCCTATATATATCTACGTACCCCGAAAACATCCAGGAGCACCACGAGAAATTATTTCCACTGCCGCAACCTTTTGTATCCATGAGATCCCATCTTAGAGCCTTCGTCGGCGCTCCACTGGAGGGGGAATCGACCATGGAGGGCCTCTCCATCACCACCAAAGCCTCTCTGATGAGTTGTGAGTAGTTTACCACAGACCTTCGGGTCCATAGTTATTAGCTAGATGGCTTCTTCTCTCTCTTTGAATCTCAATACAAAGTTCTCCTTCCTCTTCTTGGATATCTATTTGATGTAACTTTTTGCGGTGTGTTTGTCGAGATCCGATGAATTGTGGGTTTATGATCAAGTTTATCTATGAGAAATATTTGAATCTCCTCTGAATTCTTTTATGTATGATTGGTTATCTTTGCAAGTCTCTTCGAATTATCAGTTTGGTTTGGCCTACTAGATTGATCTTTCTTGCCATGGGAGAAGTGCTTAGCTTTGGTTCAATCTTGCGGTGTCCTTTCACAGTGACAGTAGGGGCAGCAAGGCACGTATTGTATTGTTGCCATTGAGGATAAAAAGATGGGGTTTATATCATATTGCATGAGTTTATCCCTCTACATCATGTCATCTTGCTTAATGCGTTACTCTGTTATTATGAACTTAATACTCTAGATGCAGGCAGGAGTCGGTCGATGTGTGGAGTAATAGTAGTAGATGCAGGCAGGAGTCGGTCTACTTGTTGCGGACGTGATGCCTATATACATGAATATGCCTAGATATTCTCATAACTATGCACTTTTCTATCAATTGCTCGACAGTAATTTGTTCACCCACCGTAATAATTATGCTATCTTTAGAGAAGCCACTAGTGAAACCTATGGCCCATGGGTCTATCTTTTATCATATAAGTTTTCCATCTACTTTTATTTGCATCTTTTACTTTCCAATCTATATCATAAAAATACCAAAAATATTTATCTTATCATATTATCTCTATCAGATCTCACTTCCACAAGTTTCTGTGAAGGGATTGACAACCCCTTTATCGGGTTGGTTGCGAGGTTCTTGTTTGTTTGTGTAGGTGCGTGGGACTTTTGAGGAGCCTCCTACTGGATTGATACCTTGGTTCTCAAAACTGAGGGAAATACTTACGCTACTTTGCTGCATCACCGTTTCCTCTTCAAGGGAAAAACCAACGCATGCTCAAGAGGTAGCACAGCGCACTCCACCTTCTCTACAAGCATGCATCAATGGTTGGAAATTTTCGAAGTAATGCTCCTGTTCAGGTAAAGCGGGTAAACACGAACTCAAATTTTCGGGTACCCGAAATGTCAGGTTTTAATTTTTTGAGAGAATTTAGGGTGTGAGATCTGAAAACCCGAATAACCCGACCCGAAATTTTTGGTAAACCCGATGCCCACTATAGTATCGTACATCCACATTGATGGAGACTTCAACCCACGAAGGGTAACGACTGTGCGAGTCCACGGAGGGCTCCACACAAAGGTTCCATGAATAAGCAACCTTGTCTATCCCCCCATGGCCATCGCCCATGAATAACTTACCTCACTCGGGTAGATCTTCACGAAGTAGGAGATCTCCCTGCCCTTACAAACTTCTTGGTTCAACTCCACATCTTGTCGGAGGCTCCCAAATGACACCTAACCAATCTAGGAGCACCACTCTCCAAAAGGTAATAGACGGTGTTTTGATGATGAACTCCTTGCTTTTGTGCTTCAAATGATAGACTCCCCAACACTCAACTCTCTCACACAGATTTGGTTATGGTGGAATAAGAATTTGAGTGGAAAGCAACTTGGGGAAGGCTAGAAATCAAGGTTCAAATGGTAGGAATGGAATCTCTTGATCTCAACACATGAGTAGGTGTTCTCTCTCAAAAAATGAGTGATGGAAGTGTAGGCACGTTCTGATGGCTCTCTTCACTTGTGAAGAGGGGCTGGAGGGGTATATATAGCACCACACAGAATCCAACCATTACACACTTTTGGTCCATCTCGGTGGCACCGATTGTGAAACTCGATGGCACCAATCAGTACAAAAATATGAACGTTAGGAATCTCGGCGGACCGACTGGAACAACTCGGTGGGACCGATGTGCTAGGGCTTAGGGAAAACTTCATCTAGTGGCGCCGATTGCACCAACTCGGTGAGACCGAAGTGAAGCAATAAGCAACAGAGAATCTGTCAAGCCAACTCGGTGAGATCGATAGCAACATCTCGGTGAGACCAAAATAATTACAACAAGTCACAGGGAGTTTGCAAGGCCATCTCGGTGAGACCGAGATCCGTATCAGTGTGACCGGATCGTTAGGGTTTCTGACAGTGGCTATGTCAATATGAAATCGGTAGCTCCGGGTAGGATATATCGGCGGTGCCGAGTTTGGAATTAGGGTTTGGACATATTTAGATGGAGAAAGTGGCTGAGGGTTTTGGAGCAATATCACTAAGCACTTGAGCAAGTAGACCATTAAGCAACACCTCATCTTTTTTTAATAGTATTGCCTTTCCTATGGACTCAATGTGACATTGGATCACTAAAATAGAGAAATGAAGAGTCTTGAGCTTTTGCCAATCTTTATCCTTATCATTTTGAGGGGTCCAAATCTCTTGTCCATGCAATGCCAATCATTGAACATCCTGAAATATTTATCTTGAATGGATACTAGTTCAATGAGCTATTTGTTGCTATGAATTACCAGAACCACCCGGGGATTAGTTGCACTTTCAATCTTCCCCTTTTTGGTAATTGATGACAACATATAGATCAAACCTTTGACAAATGATTAAATGGATGAAATACATCATCGCTTTGAGAAGTATGTGATAAGGAAGAGCCCCCCCCCCCCCAAATCTGTGCATTATTAAAAATTTTGTTTGAATGCAAATGCACAATCGATTAGGATCATGGGTCACTCTTCCATGTGGCATACATCTTGGTGGAGCGCACAAAATGATATGAGTGAAATAACATGCATGCATCACCAAGGAAATAAGTGAATGATCATACACAAATATTTGTAGAGATAAGCATTAAGCACACATTAAGCAAAGTATGATCAACCACACAACCAAACATAGTATTTCACAAGCATAAAATGATCAAGTACCACGAATCAAACGGACATAGTAGCAACGGGCAATAAAAACCAACAAGCAAAAGAACGAGACACTCTCTCTTGAAGCCTATGATCTATACACTTTTCTCCCCCTTTGGAAACAAGCTACCAAAAAGCTCAAAAAGATATAGAGCTATGCGTCTCTCTAGGAACGATCCTCTAGAGCTCCTGAAAGTGTCTTCTGGATTGTGGCTCTGGTGTGCGTAGAAGGCGTTGAGAGAACTATGTCTGCAAATGCTTCAGAAGATGTCTGTTGAACGTGTCATGTGGATACTAGAGGTGGCACTAGAGCAGTGGCAGCACGTGCAGAAAGAGTGGTCCTCGTGTCTGCAACTGGCACGACTGAAGATCTGGTTACCCTCGGCATGGACTCAAACCTGTCAGTAGTAGGCCTCTCATATCCATCCTCAACATCATCTCTAAGCTTCTCTACAATAGACTGAACCTCTATGACCTTAACATCAAGATTGTATATCTTGTCCTCCAAATTTTCTCTAAGCTCTCCTGGTTCTTGGCTAATTTGGCCAGACTTCGCTCAATCCTCAGTGTTGCTTCCAGCAGATATGTCATTTGGTTTTGCTTTGTCTTGAGATTTGCTATTGGGGCATTGGCTGCAGTGGCTTCCTTTGCTGATTTTGTTGTTGCTGCTACTGCCTAAGCCTTCTCTTGAGCCTCAACTGAGGTAGGGTGTGAAGGATCCATCACCACCACATTGTCCTCGAACTCTGGCTGAAGAGAAGGTGTTCATGATCAAGTAGATATGTCTTCGTCCCAACTTGGGAGTTGATGAGCATATGAATGTGTGGAGCATATCCACAAGACCTCTTCTGGTCAGCAACTGTCCTCTTGAACGTCTCAACAATCAAACTCATAACTTTGAACTTCTGTGGGATATCAAACAAATGGAGCAAATTGATGGAGTGGCCACGTATCATCTTGTCATCTCCAGAATTGGGCAAAAGAGTATGCCTCAATATCGTGTTGGTTGTGACCAACCCAGTAGCAAGTGCTTCACATGACCAAGTTTATGACCCTCAAGATCGTTGGGAGGGATTTCCTTGTACATATTGACCATTGAGGTGTGATCCATCTGGGGCTTCCCATACACATCAATGTCGTTCTCACCCTCCTTATGAGCACCAATAAGAGCAGCCCACTCAGAGATCGATGATTGGTCTCGATGTCCCTCAGTCATCCACACAATCTTACCAGCTAGATAGAAGTGATCTGTGGTATAGAATTGCATGATCATCTCATTGTTCCACTTGGTGAGCTTCTGACCAACAAACTTCTCAACTCTGGCACTCTTGAAATTCTCATGAATGTGGGGGAAATAGTCTTCATTCACATCTATGCCCACTTCATGTCACTGACGATGGGCTTCTTGTCAAGCAAAACAATCTCATAGAAATCTTGTTATTCACGGGTGTGAAAGCAGTAATCACACGTTGTCCTCCTCCTGCCAGAATATGGATCCACTTTCCTCCATTCTCGCAGTATCTTGTCCTTTTTAGCTTCATATTTTTAGCAATTGTATGAGCATTGTCATGATCTGGGATCTTGGGCTTCAATTTTCTAAGCACTAGTGGCTCCTCATCAACCTCAACTTCAGGCACTGTGGCCTTGTTCTTCTCAGCAGCTGATATGTTTCTTGTAGACCTCTTGGGTGCAGAAACTTTGGGCTTTGACTTGGGATTGGAAGGAGCAACAGTTGACTTCATAGCATTTGCCATGAGTTTCTATGTCTTAGCTGGAGGTGCAGCAGGTTCCTCATCATCATCATCATCATCATCTTCTTTTTCTTCTTCCTCCCTCATGGAAGGCTTGCCAAGCACTATAGCAGTTGTTTTCCTATCCCTTTTCTTCCTCTTACCTTCAAGCACTTCTTCACCACTTGACTCCCCAAGTGTGGAAGTCATGGTTTCCTTTGGAGATGAAGCTTTGTTAGATTTGGTCTTGGGGACTTTTCGGACTGCTGTCATGTCCTTTGCATTTGGCTTAACACTAGCTGCAGAGCCATATTCTTTCCGAAGAACTGCTTTCCTCTTGGAAGTGGCCTCATCTGCCACAAAATCTTCATCCTCATTGTCAGACATTTTCTTCTTCTTAGTTCTGGTGGCATCCTTTGGCAAATTGTTGGGGGTGCTTCTGTTGCCTTCATGATAGCTTTGAATGGGACTTGAACCCTCACTAAGATCAACAATTTGTTCTGACTCACTCGGACTATCGCTAGCACTTGACATCTTTGCAAACAGACCCTGTAAATAGATGGGTATGGGCAGAGTAGATGAGTTATCACAAAAAGCAGCTAGTTTTGCAAAAAATTGAGTCCCAACTTTAGTTTTAGATTTTTCACAGAAAGCATTTCGGAGCTACCGAGTTGATCATTTCGGTGACACTGAAGCACTCACGGAGCCTAAACACACCATTTCGATAGGACCGAGTTGGGGTTTGGTGGCTCCGAGTTGCTAGGGTTTCACTAAGACTTTACTTTTGGTCTCACCGATTTGTAGGTTTAGGTGGAACCGAGTTGTACATGTGCAATGGCCAGAGCCAAACAGTGGGACCGAAAATCTCAATTCGGTCGGGCCGAGATGAGTTCGGCGGAAACCTAAACCTAATTTTTTTCTTCGAATCTATTCTAACGAACATGTCTACTGGATAGATGAATCTCAAATGTGGCAATATACTAGGCAAATTCCTTGTGCATTGAATCGAAGAAAGAGATCATGAGGGGATCGAATCTCACCCTAACTTGATGGATATCCTCTACAGCGGCAACAGTGGAGCAGATTCTATTGACGGCGACAGATCCCTGCAACGAAGGCGCACAGGAGACGACGTCGATGATCCGGAGACCAAGGGAGCGGCAACAATGGGGCATGGTGTGACGCCCCCGATTTAATCATACACTAATCATACACGCAAATGTGTACGATCAAGATCAGGGACTCATGGGAAGATATCACAACACAACTCTAGACACAAATTAAAATAATACAAGCTTTATATTACAAGCCAGGGGCCTCGAGGGCTCAAATACATAAGCTCGAATACAAACGAGTCAATGGAAGCAACAATATCTGAGTACAGACATGCGTTAAACAAGTTTACCTTAAGAAGGCTAGCACCAAAGCAACAATGATCGAAAAGGCAAGGCCTCCTGCCTGGGAGCCTTCTAACAACTCCTGGTCGTCGGCGGTCTTCATGTCGTAGTAGGCACCCTCGGGGTAGTAGCAGTCATCGTTAAAGGTGACATCTGGCTCCTGGACTCCACCATCTGGTTGCAACAACCAGAAAGAAGAAAGAAGGGGGAAAGGGGTAGCAAAGCAACCGTGAGTACTCATCCAAAGTACTCGCAAGCAAGGATCTACACTACTTATGCATCGGTATCAATGAAAGGGGTAGTATATGTGGACTAACTGTGGAATGCAGAATAAGAGGGGGAGAAGCTAGTCCTATCAAAGACTAGCATCTTCTGGAAACCACCATCTTGCAACAACAACATCTGGGAGTAGAGTAGTATAACATAAGTCATATTTATGTTGTGGTATCAACGCTCCGGGATCCTTTCTCGACTCCCAAAGCAACATATCCAAATCATGCCTCAGCATCCAGTTCTAGTTGTATCGATCGGGATACAACTTCAAGTGTCCGTTACCGTAGGACAGGCTATCGATAGATGCTTTCTTCCCTGCAGGGGTGCACCAACTTACCCACCACGCTCGATTAACTCCGGCCGGACGCACTTTCCTGGTTCATGCCCGACCTTGGCCAAACAATACGCCGCAACCCGACCTAGGCTAAATAGAGAGGTCATCACGCCGGACTAAACCTATGCCCCCACGGGTTATGGGCCATCGCCCGGGAACTCCTGCACGTTATGAACGCGGCCGGTGAGCAGACCTAGCTACCTCCTTAAAAAAAGGCAGGTGCTTACCAGTCCAACCCGGTGCGCGCCGCTCAGTCGCTAACGTCTATTAAGCTTCGGCTGATGCATACGACGCAGAACGCCCATACTATGCCCACGTGATGGTTAGTGCTATCAGGCCAGAGGCCCCTCGGATCAAATATCCAAATCGTAGTGGATTAGGAACGCGCGGTAACAAGCAGAGACTCACGAAAGATGTGACCCCGTCGCCCCATCTCGAGGACTTGCGGCAAGGGCTAAGGATGCCTGGCCACACCTCATAATTATGTCGTGGGAACCTTCCAGGTCAACCCGACTCCACATCACTTGCAATTAAGCTCGCACAGGTACTGTTAGTGTCAAAACTGGCGGATCTTGGGTAGGGGGTCCCGAACTGTGCGTCTAAGGCTAATGGTAACAGGAGGCGGGGGACATGATGTTTACCCAGGTTCGGGCCCTCTCTATGGAGGTAATACCCTACTTCTACTTGATTGATCTTGATGATAGGAGCATTACAAGAGTTGATCAACCACGAGATCGATGAGGCTAACCCTAGAAGCTAGCCTATGATTATGATTGTTCTTGTCCTACGGACTAAAACCCTCCAATTTATATAGACACCGGAGGGGGCTAGGGTTACACAGAGTCGGTTACAGAGAAGGGAATCTATATATCCGAATCGCCAAGCTTGCCTTCCACGCAAAGGAGAGTCCCATCCGGACACGGGACAAAGTCCTCTATCTTGTATCTTCATAGTCCAACAGTCTGGCTAAAGTATATAGTCTGGTTGTCCGAGGACCCCTTAATCCAGGACTCCCTCAGTAGCCCCTGAACCAGGCTTCAATGATGATTGACTCCGGCGCGCAGATTGTCTTCGGCATTGCAAGGCGGGTTCCTTCTCCGAATACTCCAAAGTAGATTTTGAACACAAGAATCATGTTTGGCTCTGCAAAAACAAATTCCACATACCACCGTAGAGAGTATAACATTTCACGGATCTAATCTGCTGACAGCTTATTCACAGCATGACAGCACACCACGGCCTTGTCAAAGCAGAGATCGTGTCCCGTTATCATGGGACTCTCATCAATACGGGCGTGGGTACCCCAACCGCGCCATTAACACGACGCTTGGGAAATAAGCGAGTCTCAGGGAATGTGGGGAGGCGCATGATCTTCCTTTATAAAGGGATAAGGATTCCCCTCTTTCACCCACGCCTTCTGCTTTCTTTGCTTATCCTTCCTCTCGAGCTCCAACGCCCAAGCATTCGTCTTCTCCGCGCACTAAAGCATTACGAAAATGTCTAGATCCGGAGCTGGCGGCAAGTGGATGACCTCCACTGTCCAGGAGAAGGATATCGAGAAATTCCGGGAGGCCGGGTATCTAGCCAAGAAGACCGCGCATCGTCTTCCGGCGGTGGGACAGATCGTCCCTACCCCGGAACCCCACGAGAGGGTCGTGTTCCTCCCTCACTTTGTCCACGGGTTGGGGTTTCCCCTCCACCCATTCGTTCGCGACCTCATGTACTATTATGGGATCGATTTCCATGATCTATCTCCCAATTCTTTCCTCAACATCTCGACGTTCATCGTTGTGTGCGAGGCCTTCCTCCGCATCTCTCCACACTTCAGGTTATGGCTGAAGATTTTCAATGTGAAGCCCAAGGTGGTGAGCGGCGAGCACGCCGAGTGCGGAGGAGCCATGGTGAGCAAGATGCCCAACGTCACATGGACATCAGGTACATTTAACGATTCCATCAAAGGGTGGCAGCAACAATGGCTCTACGTCACTGAGCCACGCGGCGTCAAATGGGCCGCGGCTCCCGGATTTCGATCCGGAGCCCCATTGCGGCTTACGTCCTGGCCCAAGAAGGGCCTAGACTGGTCTTCGCCAGACGAACTGGCAGTGCTCCAGGCATGTGTCAAGAGCATGGGAGATAAGAACATCAAACTTGTTGACGTAGTCCAAGTGATGTTTGTTCGCCAGACTCTCTTGTGCCAATGCAGGGCTTGTAAATTATGGGAATTCGATCCAGCTAAGCACTAGACCCTAACGGAGCTCTTTGGCTCAACGCACGAAGATATCTGGAAGGTGCTCTTCAAGTCTGGCAAGTCGTGGCCGGACTCGGCCGAGGACCGTGGGTACAAAGTGTCCCATCCCGCAAGTTTGGTAAGTTGTCAGATATTCAACCGAACATACGCTTTAGCCGTGTATTTTAAAGAAAGTACTTAACATATTCTCCAACAATTTTCCCAGGGCTGGACGAAGAAGGCGGAGCGGATCTACTGTCCGGCCCTGCTGCCAGAAGAGCAAGCCGGCCCACTCTTAACAAAGATGCTGGTCCCGGCACCTTACAAGGCGCCCAAGAAGAAGGCCGGAGGGACCAGGGGCAGCCTTCGTCACAGGGGTGTTTCAGAAAAAATGTCTGAAGACTCGGAGGCCCGCTCTTCCTACGAAGAGGACGAGGAAAAGGAGGAAAGCCAATCCCCCCCAGCGAAGGGGAGAAAGAAAAGAACGGCCTCCAAACAATTGGAGGCCAAGTCGTCTAAGAGGGGGAAAACCTCCTCCATAGATGATTCCACCAGCGCTACCGACAGCAGCCTGGAGTGTGATCCCAGGGTCCAGCCCCTGGTTAAATTGTGAGTACACATAATCCAATTTAACATATCCGAACTCATTATCGCACAATGCTGATTGTGTTGAGCCACACATATTGTAGCCCGGCCAAGTCCCGCGCCGAGCAGTCCTCATCGGAGGATTCAGTAGGTTCGGACGGATGGACGGCAGAATTCCCCCGAGGGCCACCTCCCGCAAACATGCGGACGACACCGAGGTGTCATCCCTAATGGGCCCAGGCCAAGGGGGGCTGGGAAGACCATCCGAGCGGCGCCCAAGGGCCAAATTCCGGCGGCTGGTCACAGGGGGCCAAATCCGAACACGGTGCCGGAGACCGTCAAGGTTCCGAAATTAGGTAGGGAGCCTTCTTTGACAGAAGGGGGTGCGCCTGTTCCACCAGCGACCTCTGTCCAGTCAGAGGTGCCAAACGCTTTGTTGACAGTGTTAAATAACGCTTCCATAATTGAAGAACACCGCGCCCTTATGGGTGCGGTGATTGAGAAGATTTGGTCCACGGAAAGAGGATTTACTGAAGCCTGTACCAGCCTTTTAATAGGTTTCGAGGTAAGTGATGAGGCTTTGAAGAGTTTCATAGTATAGATAGTAGCCCCTGATACACTGTTTGGTATTTGAAAAGAAAAACTGGATAGAGGATCGAATATGCTCGCAGGGGACTTACCATGCAACACCCTTATTTATTATCATGTTTTGTCTAAGCAGGCATCATTGTTGACTGCCGCTTCTCATATTGCGGAAGTCTACGGACTGAAGCAGCGTTCGGAGCGGGCCGAAGAGGAGTTCGGCCAAGTAAAGAAGAAGTTAGAAGATAACCAAGGTATCTAAAACCTTGTCTTAATTTATTATCAATCAAAGCTTGATCTTGACGAAGAACGTCATGTTGTGCGCCAGGAGCGACGTCTGAAGTCGAAAGAAGGTGGTGGCCGCAGCCGAAAAACGAGTAGCCAAGGAGCAGGCCGATCGTGAAAAACACGAGGCCAGGGTTATTGAGGTTCAATAAGAACTTCAGGAAGCTGTGAAAAGGTGCGAGACCTTGGAGCAAAGCTTGTCGGATAAAGAATCCGAACTCATCGAGGCTCGGCAAGCCACACGCAATGCCCGGGGTGAGTCCCAAGGCGCCCTCCAGGAAATCCAAGAGGCCAGAAAGATGGCGGCGGGTAAGGCTTTTTCTATGCAAAGCAAGTATGTGGAGGAAATATTCCTATTGCTAACCTGAATTCGTGGATCTCCAGGGGCGTTTGCGGATTTGCCGCACAGCATATCTGATGCCGCGCAATTTTATCAAGCCGAAGAAGGGAGTTCTTCGGAGAAGCTGTTCTGGTCGCAATACCTTGCGGCAGAATATCATGTGCCCTTTATCGATCAGCTGAAACAGCTAGTCGAGCTGCATAGGGCTGCCGAACTAGCCATGAAAGACTTGATAATTCGTCTATGGCCCGCCGAAGCAATTCCCAACAGCTACTTCGGGCTCGTGAAGCGGCTAGTTAGCGCATGTCCTTGGATTGACGTGATCAAGCGGTCGATCTGTATTGAAGGTGCCCGAATGGCATTCGCCTATGTCAAAGTGCATTGGCCGAAGATGGACATTGTTAAACTGATGACCGAGGGACCATCCAAAGGGAAGGAGCACCACAAGCCTGAATTGTACTACGAAGGTGTCCTGGAGGGATCCCGCCTTGTGGCGGAGCATTGTGCCAAAGACATTATTTACCCATGAATATTCATGTCGTCCGGCGTTGTAATATGAAACAAGGTTACTATGTAGTGCTTGCTTTTTTTAATAATTTTGCCTCTTGTGCGGCTGTTAGTTATATTAATTATAAGAGTTGGCCAGTCGTCGGCTTCTGCCCCCACGTAGGAAGTACGAGGGTGTTCGGGATAAATCCAAGCACTCTTTACCCCAATTTTGGGTCCTTTAAGGAGGTGTTCGGTGTAGCGAACCAGGCAATCGTACTATATGGCTTTATCGCCCTCACTTAGCCATACGAGTTTGACGAAAGAAAAGTACGCACAGCCCCTAGTGCTCAGAAGGCCGGACTAGGGGCTCTATCAGCACCTGATCGGAAAACCCGATCCATTACACGATGCATTAATTATCGCATAGTGCGGAAGAAATCTTTATGGATTTTGAGACCTCTCGAACAGCGACCAGCTCTCGCCGCATCATGACAGTCAGTTTTCGGCTTTCTCTACTAAGGTGCTCGTCCGGAAGAACCGGGACACAATCGCTGTAGTTCTCCCTGTGTCGCCTTAGCCGATATAGCGGAACGTAAGGTAGCAAAACATGGGAGCCGGGCAAACCCAACATTTGACCAAAGACATGATTCGGAGCTGATGCATATAGTGCTATAAGTTCGAGGTGCCAAACAACCGCGAAGGTGTTTGGACTTTTTTGCCGTGTTATGGTACAGTAAAGCCCCTGGCATATTGACGCGTACCAAAGTGTACGGCTGCTAATTGACAGAGAATATCAATAAAAATAAAAAGAAGAAGGCAAGTAAACTCATATGCCGCCGCAGTTTTGTAATTGAATAATACGTCAAAGCATATGAATACAAGTAGTGCGATAAAAGGGGATATGACCTCGAAACCTGCTGTGACCAGGGCGGGAGCTGCATGCGGATCCGGATAATAGTATGATGATGGTCGAGGGAAATATCTAGGGATTCCCATGTGCATTCGAGCTGTCTCCCACCGTGATGTGTTCGTCCCTTCATAGGTCCGGTCGCTAGGTTGCCTGATGATGACCTAGGCCAAAAAGGTGAGACCTGAAAAGAAAATGCAAAAAATGTTTGCGTGTCCCCCAGCAATTGATCCGTATTGTGGGACACCACCTGGCTACACCGCCGTTCATTACCGAAATTATTAATGAAGCTGAGCTATCATGCCACGAGATAGTTCGGACTCTTTTGTCCGTGTCTGGGAGCTTGGCCATCAAATTAATGTCCGACAGCTAGAGACCACTCCGGTTTTATGCTATTAAGGCCGTGGTGTGCTCTTCGGTACGGCTGGAGCGCTCGGTGTTTCCATTGGCTGTTATAACGCCATTTGGGCCAGGCATCTTGAGCTTAAGGGAAGCGTAGTGCGGTGCCGCATTGAATCGGACAAGTGCGTCTTGTCCAAGAAGTGCATGATAGCCACTGCGGAAAGGCACGATGTCGAAGATTAACTCTTCACTTCTAAAATTATCTAGGGATCCGAAGACCACCTCTAGTGTGGTTGAGCCTATACTGTGCACCTCTACACCTGGTATTACAACTTTAAAGGTGGTTTTAGTGGGTTTGATCCTTGAAGGATCTATGCCCATCCTGCGCACTGTATCCTGATAAAGCAGGTTCAGGCTAGTGCCTCCATCTATGAGGACTCGTGTGAGGCGAAATCTGTCGATTATTGGGTCGAGGACCAGTGCGGCTGAGCCGCCTTGACGGGTATTGGTTGGATTATCCTTGCTATCAAAGGTGATTGAGCCGGATGACCATGGGCTATAATTTGGGGTGACTGGCTCTATCGCGTAATTGTCCCCGAGTACACACCTCCGCTCCCGCTTGGTAATATGGGTGGCGTATATCATGTTCACCATTTTGATTTGCGGAGGGAACCTCTTTTGACCTCCTGTCTTTGGTGGCCGGGGCTCCTCATCATTGTCATCGCTTTGCGACCCCCTCTCCTTGCTGTCGGCATTTGACTTGCCGGCCTGTTTGAAGACCCAGCATTCTCTGTTGGTATGATTAGTTGGTGTTCCTAGGGTGCCGTGAATTTGGCATGAACAGTCGAGTATGCGATCCAAATTGGGTGTGCCCGGATTGTTTCTTTTGAATGGTTTCTTCCTTTGGCCGGTAATAGAACCGTTGAATCTGGCATTGATAGTTGTGTCTTTGGCGCTATCGCCGTTGTTCCGGTGCTTGTGCTTGCTGCGCTGGGGCTCGCCTTTGTCCTCTCTGGGTTTGGATTGTTCAGGCTTACTTGAGGTGCTGTTGCTGCGTGCTAGCCAGCTATCCTCTCCCGCACAGAAGCGGGTCATGAGCGTCGTAAGGGCTGCCATTGGTTTCAGCTTCTCTTGTCCAAAGTGTCGGGCTCGCCATTCGTCACGGATGTTATGCTTAAAGGCCGCTAGGGCTTCGGCATCCCGACAGTCGACGATTTGGTTCTTTTTAGTTAAGAACCGGGTTCAGAATTTCCTGGCTGACTCTCCGAGCTGTTGGATTATGTGGCTTAAGTCGTCAGCATCCGGTGGTCGTACATAAGTGCCCTAGAAGTTGTCAAGAAATGCGTCTTCCAGGTTCTCCCAACTGCCAATGGAGTTTTCGGGCAGACTATTCAACCAGCCAAGCTAGTCCCTTTAGTTTTAGTGGGAGGTACTTGATGGCGTGGAGATCATCACCGCGGGCCATATGAATGTGGAGAAGGAAGTCTTCAATCCACATTGTAGGATCTATTGTCCCATCATACGATTCGATGTATACGGGTTTAAACCCTTTTGGGAACTCATGTTCCATTACTTCATCAGTGAAGCACAAGGGGTGTGCGGCGCCTCTATGCTGGGCTACGTCGCGACACAGTTCAGATGGAGCTGGTCTACGGTATTCGGCCCGGACAGTTTGGTTTTTATTGTACCTGGTATGGCGGCCGTCGTCGTGCACTAGGGCGCGCCCCCGTGATCCGTAGATCGATCTGGGTTGACCTGTTCTCCTTTCCCAGTCGTGTCATGGGTCATTTGTGTATGCTCGAGCTTTATGTTTGTTCTTGTTTGGCAACACGGGGCAAGCTTGTGTTCGGGCTGATGTGCCGATTTGTCTCGGCCTCTTGGTGGCCGGTCAGTTGTATCCCGTGTTGGTAGTTTAGGCTCCAGTGCTTCGCCGTCGAATTGAGGTAACAACCTGCGCTTTGGGTAGCTTTTGGTTAGGCGCTTGAATTGTATTCCTCGGCTGCCAGGACCTCGGTCCATTTATCAGTGAGCAAATCATTATTAGCTTGAAGCTGCTTCTATTTTTCCTCAGGCTCTTTGCAGTGGCTATAAGCCGGTGCTTAAAGCGCTCCTGTTCGACGGGGTCCTCTGGTACGGTAAATTATTCGTCACCGAGGCTCACCTCGTCCTCAAAGAGGGACATGTGATTACCGTTCTCTGAGTCTTCATTCATGTCCTGTTCATCAGGGCTGGCTTGCCCGTCCTCCTGTCTAGCCTGTTCGAATCCTGGCTGGGCGGGGTCATCTTCATTATCTTCGGCATCGTCCGGAGTGCTATTGTCCCCTGGGCCGGTATTGCTGTTTTTACCATGGCGTGGTTTAGAAAAGCGCCGCTGACGTTGGCGCTTTAGCTGTTTCTCGGGAGGTTTGTCCTCACATGTATCCTTTTTGTCCTCGCCATTATCTTCTTTGGGGGTATCCACCATGTAAATGTCGTATGACGAGGTGGCTGTCCAACACCCTATGGGCGGTGGTTCCTCTTCTTCTCCCGCATCATCGTCCATATACCGTTGATGTCTTCGGAGTCGAAGTCAAGCATGTCGGTCAAGTCATCGACAGTGGCTATCAAGTGGGTGGTGGGCGGGCACCGAAGTTCTTCGCTGTTGGTTTCCCACTCAAGCTGGACATAGTTCGGCCAAGGATCTCCTGACAAGGAGAGAGATCTTAATGAATTTACCACATCGCCCAAGGGCGAGTGTTGGAAGATGTCCGTGGAGGTAAACTCCAAGATCGGTGCCTAGTCAGACTCGACGGGCGTGGACACACGCGGTTCGGAACCTATATCCGGAGACGAGTCCGGGGATCCAATGGCACAGGCCTCATTAGAGGTTGAATCTGTGTTCGTCTCAAGCGTCATTGAGTATGCGGCCTCCATGGTGGGGTCCAGCCCCCTGTTCGCGGACGGCGCGATCTGTTCCGGATCTAGGGCCAGGACAGTCAGAGGTCCGGTCTCCTGAGCGTAGTCCGATGACAGATCTAGGTCATGTTCATCATGGCTACAGGGAGCGGCTGCTGTGGGTTCGAATTCGTCAAAGATCAGGTCTCTGCGGATATTGGCATGTAATTCGGACTTCCAAACCTGACCCGATGGCTAGGGGCGTAGCTATCGATCTGCTCCAGATGGCCAAGCGAGTTGGCCTGCAATGCGAAGTCGTCAAATACGAGGATCTGTCTGGGGAGAAAAGTCTCGCCCTGGACCGCATTGTTGCAGATGATTGAGGGAGCAATCAAGCCTTATGACGACACACAGTGGAACTCTCAATGAAATCACCAATGTCAGTGTCAAAACGGGCGGATCTCGGGTAGGGGGTCCCAAACTATGCATCTAAGGCTAGTGGTAACAGGAGGCGGGGGACACGATGTTTACCCAGGTTCGGGCCCTCTCCATGGAGGTAATACCCTACTTCGTGCTTGATTGATCTTGATGATAGGAGTATTACAAGAGTTGATCTACCACGAGATCGATGAGGCTAACCCTAGAAGCTAGCCTATGATTATGATTGTTTTTGTCCTACGAACTAAAACTCTTCGGTTTATATAGACACTAGAGGGGGCTAGGGTTACACAGAGTCGGTTACAGAGAAGGGAATCTATATATCCGAATCGCAAAGCTTGCCTTCCGTGCAAAAGAGAGTCCCATCCGGACACGGGATGAAGTCTTCTATCTTGTATCTTCATAGTCCAAAGTCCGGCTAAAGTATATAGTCCGGCTGTCCGAGGACCCCTTAATTCAGGACTCCCTCAGGTACCCCTCAGGGATGACTCGTCTTTAGTAACATGGTTCAGTGTAAAGTCATAGTAACCATAGTAACTATGTGTCTAACACCAAGGGGAACCCTGAGGAACAACCCTCGGTGGATTCCACTCGATGTAATCATCAAGGTGAACGTAAGAGGAACCACCCTCGAGGTTCACACTTGAGGGGTTGCACGACAGAGTCATGTCGGAAGTGGTTAAGGAGGAAATCACCCTCGATGACCACGACCGAATAGTTACACTATAGGGTTAACATCAGAAGTGTTGATGAGGTCTCACCCTCCGCACTCGATAGTAACCCAGTAGTGTCGAGCAACTAAGGGGAAAGTGATGTGCGGTGCCGGGGCCTGGTCTTTGATTCCGTTGATCGGGTCTTCGATTATGAAGCAGGGGCAACAAGGACAAGGTGGGGGTCACTGATGGATCACTAACCAACCTATACTAAGCAGTTTAGGATAAGCAGGTAGGTAACAATAAGCAGGTTACAAAAGCATGCTATGCATCAGAATAGGAGCAAACAATAACAGTAGCACAATCTAATGCAAGCATGAGAGAATGGAATAGGCGATATCGGGATGATCAAAGGGGGGCTTGCCTGGAAGCTTCGCTGAAAGGGAAGAAGGGTCGTCGTCGACGTAGTCAATCACAGGGGCAGCATCAATCTCAGGGTCTACCGAAGAGAAGAGGGGGAAGAAACAATAAATATAAAGCAAACATAGCATCACAAAGCATAACATGGCAATATGATGTGCCGGGTGTGACCTAACGTATGGCTACACGATATAGGTGAAGGGGGAATTCAACCGGGAAGGTATTCCCGGTTCCAGACCTGTGTCAGACAGATGACCGAAGGGGGAATGTTGCATGTTCAGATAGTTGCAGGCATCTGACAGGTAAAGGGACCGCGTAATCGGATTTGTCTCGTTTTTCTGAGCAACTTTCATGTAGAAAACATTTTCATCCGGGTTACATTTTATTTTCTATGAACCTCTAAAGGTTTAAACATTTTCTGGAATTAAATAAACTATCAGAAAAGAATTACTACGTCAGCATGACGTCACTGTGATGTCAGCAGTCAACAGGACGGCTGACCAGGTCGAACTGACCAGTGGGGCCACTTGGACCCACACGTCAGCCTCTGTTAGACTAAAAGTGGATTAAACTAACTAATCAAGGTTAATTAGCTACTCGACCCCACCTGTCATAGGTAATTAACTAAACTAATTAAGTTTAACTAAAAATACTTTTTAATTAACTAACTTGGCGGTGGGGCCCGCATGTCAGTGGCACTGGGCTGCCCAGTCAGCAGTTGACTGGGTTAACCCAATTAACTAGGCCCGGGGGCCCCGCTGGCTGTGACCCAGGGGCGGGCCCCAGGTGTGCCACGTCGGTGGCGGCGCCGGAGATGGCTCCGACGAGCTCACCGCGGCGACCGAGCACCAGAGCAGCTCGGACTTTGCGCACAGGGCACCATTTGGTGCGCGGTTGGGTTCGTCCGAATGGCCTCTCGATGCCGCGTCATTCTGTGGCGATAGTTTGGCCGGAAACGGCCGGAGACGATAGTGGCGAGTGCCGGAGCGGACGCCGGAGATCGGGTAGCGATGGAAACAGAGCTAGAGGGCGTGGGGAGGCTCGGTCACGAGCTCGTTGAGCTCCTGGGAGCACCAGGAGCACGGCGGAGGCCTCAGGCGAGTATGACATGAACCATGGCCACGTCAACGAGGTGATCTACGGCGGCGAGCTCGCGGCAACGGCGACATGTTCTGGCGCAAGAAGAGCGGCAGCTATGGCTAGACAGCGGCAGCTAGCGGGGAAAGAGAGGGACGGGGAGGCTCACCTAGTGGCTACGAAAAGCCGGCAACATGTTAGTAGCAGCAGTGAGCGTCGCCGGTGTCGGAGGGGATCGACGACGATCGGAGATGCAGACGATGGTGAACAGAGGCAGTGTGGCTCCACATCTCCATCTTGTGGCACCAGGAGAGGTGGCCGACCACGGCGAGGCCCGTGGACAAGGCCAGCGGGCATGAGTCCGCCGGTGGCCGCAGAGATGATGGAAGGCAGCGGCGATGGCGCTCGGTGAGGGGGAGAGAAGGGTATCTAGGGAGCGCAGGGGGGGTCTGGTGGGAAGAGGGAGAGGCAGAGCGAGCGAGGGGAAGTGGGAGTGGCAGGGGAGGAGGGGATCGAGGCGTCCGGGAGGCTTATCCCCTCAACGTCGGTGAGCGGGTGTGATGGGGCACGCTTAGTGCGCGCGCTGGGTCGGTGGAATAGTGCAAGGGGAGAGCGACCCTGGAGGGGATCGAGGCGTCCGGGAGGCTTATCCCCTCAACGTCGGTGAGCGGGTGTGATGGGGCACGCTTAGTGCGCGCGCTGGGTCGGTGGAATAGTGCAAGGGGAGAGCGACCCTGGAAGGGGCTAGGTGGGCCGGCTAGCCGAGGTGGGCCGAGGCCCAAGGGGAGGCCAAGCCTCTCCCACCTCTTTCTCTTTCCCTTTCTTTTGCTTTTTCTTTTTACAAAAAAAAGCTTTGCAATATTTGAGCTGCCAAAAAGGATTCTGAAAAATGTGGGACTTGGGCACATAATTACATTGCACTAGTTGGCATTGCCAAAAAGGATTGTGAGGCTTTTGAAATAGTTTGCCACTTTTATAAATTAAAAAGGCATTTAATCTATTTGTTTTAGCCACTGTTTATCCAGTTTAGGGCACTTAGACATTTTGCAAAATGTTGCTTCACCACCAATATTTGATATGAATTATTTGGCACCAGATGAACATTTTAGATTTCATGTCTCACAAATAAGAATTTTTGACTTTAGATTGTATTTGAATTTGAATTGTGATTTGGATCAAGTGAAGATTAGCAACAGTAACATGATGACATGGCACCATTAACAGGGGATTACTGTATCATGACACCGGGGGTGTTACAAATCTCCTCCACTACAAGAAATCTCGTCCCGAGATTTAAGTGGTGAAGTAAAGAGTAACTTCGGTAGAACTGACCCTTATAGGGTTAATTATCTAGTGAACAATTCACGGAAAGAGGCAGAAGTATCTCTCGAGTTGAACTTAATTAACATCGAGAGCAAAGTATGAAGGTACAATAGGAAGTTTCAAGCGAATGGGCAAACGATTGATACCTAAACAATGTATGAGGAAGGGGTTCAGAGCATCACACTACAAAAAAAGACACATCCGTGACATTTTGGGCCGAACAAATTTTTTTCTGTCATACTTATGACACTTCTATGACGATAATTGTGACAAAACCCGGTATCATCATAGATGTGGTGGGATCCTACTTCTATGACAAAAAATCATGACAAAAAATGGGCTTTTCGTCCTGGGCGGGCCGGAGACGCAGCTGCATGACATTCTTTGGGCAGTCAATGACGGAAAAAACCGTGGTAGAAGCTAGGGCGAGGAAAATTTCGGGGAGTTCCCGGTTATGGTGGGTGGTCGGGGGCCAAGCGATGCACGTTTCTCTCATACACGTACGCGCGTGTGTGCGAGGCATTGGGCTCTAACTGAACCCAAGCGAGGCGTCGCCTAACTGAACCCGAGCGATTGCACTGCAGGTTACACGTTAAACCCGAGCGATCGAGCGATTCCTTCGCTACTGGTGCTAACTGAAGCCGATCGATGCTGCCTCTGGATGAACAGTGAGCATTACAGGGGGGTTGGATGAACAGTGAGCGTTGCGGGGGGGTTGGATGAACAGTGAGCGGTGGGACTGGATGAACAGGACCCGTGGCGTTGCCTCTGGATGAAGAGGACCCCGATCGATCGAGCCGGTTGGGGCTGGATGAACAGGACAACCCCGTGGAGGGCTGGATGAACAGTAGACTGTGGAGGGGTGGATGAACAGTAGCTCGTGGAGAGGGGTGGTTGAACAGTAGACGATGGAGTAGCGCACGGTGGAGGCTGGATGAACAGGAGCCCGTGGAGGCTGGAGGAGGTCGACGGTGGTGTGAGGCTGTCGTCGCCGCAGAATAACAGGGGGTGTGGGTGAGTAGAGGGATGGCCTGGCCAGTGGTGGGAGTAGTAGGGGGCGGTGAGGCCTCTGCGGCATCACAGCCTTCCACGGGAGGCAGGAGCACGCAGCACGACCGGTGCTGGTTTGGGCGGCTGGAGCAAGAAGACCAGAGGTTGAAGAAGCACTACGGCCGTTGGATGGAAATCGTAGGGTCACTAGAGCTAGAATCGTTCATATTGACTAAGTTGACAAAGCCCTCCGTCCCCATCAACTTAGTTGGCCAACAAGTCATCCTCCCACTATGGTGGGTCCCAGCTAGCAGGGGGTATCCATTTTTTTGTGCGTAATAAGGAGGCACTTCCTTGCGTGCGAAGATATAGCTGGTGGGTCCAACCTGTCAGCGGGGGGGACATTTTTTCGCGAAATACAGAGGCCCTTCCGATGGGTCCCAGCTGTCAGGTGGAGGAATCATTATTTTGCGTGTAATAAGGAGGCATTTCCTTGTGTGCGGCCGTGGACCCAGCTGTCAGCCTCTCCACGTACAGTCCACGTCGGATGGATGTCGTTCATTGACCATGTTGACCAGGCCGCGCCGAGAGCACCATGGCGGTGGACGACGGCGAGGCCTAGGAAGGGAATGACACGGAGTTAGGGAAGACTCAGCAATGGTTGCCCACGCGGTGGGGAGTACGAGGGTTTACTGGTCCGGCTGACATCGCCGGAAAATAACATGAGGTGTGGGTGAGTAGAGGAATGGCCTGGCCAGCAATGAAGTAGGGTGGGGCGGTGCAGCCTGTGCGGCAGCACAGCCGGCCACGGGAGGCGGGAGCAGGCAGTCCCACCGGCGCTGGTTTGGGCGACTGGAGCAAGAAGATCAGATATTGAAGAAGCAGCACGGCCATTGGATTAACATCCAACGGTCACTGCTGCTAGAATCGTTTGTGGACTAAGTTGACAAAGCCAAAGTACACGTCAACCTAGTAGAACCACAAGTCAGCCTCCAAATCTGCCCCAAATAGCATACAGTCCGAAATTTCTAGCCAGATTCAAATTAATTTTAAATCTAAATATACCTTAATTTAAATTCAATGAAATTTTACCCGCACAAAAACAATGAAATTTAAAATATCAAAATCCGAAAGAAAATAGTATTTTGGAACTAATTGTCTGTTTGCTGTATTTTTTCATTTTACAGCCCATTTTTATTACTTATAGCCCATTTCTTATTACTTATAGACCATTTTCTGGGCAAAATGCATCCCTCCTCGTCTTGAAAGATTTCCGGCCCAGCAGGGCGTAGAAAAGTAAGTAGGCCTACGTTGGTTATTCTGCAAAAAAATAGCTGGCTACCCATTTTCAGAAAGGAAAAAAACAAACTGGGTTGGTCCTGTGCTAAACATATGAAATAAAAGCCTGGGCTAGACGGGGCACGGGTCCCGCACAACCCAGTTGATACCCTTCTCCGTCCCGAAAAAACAAGATTACTGCGCGCGCTGCTGGGTCCCTACTGTCATCCTCACCATGTACAGGCATCTCCTTATTCCTCTCGGTTGTTGACCATGTTGACAACAGCGGAGGGCGGCGTCGCGGCGAGTGAACCAAGGCAAAGGACGATGGTGAGGCCTCGGATGGGAACGAACAGGAGCCGGGGAAGATGCGCAGAGTTTTAGGGTGCAATGTGGCCACGATGCATGCGCGGCAGCACAGCCAGCCGTGGAAGGCGGGAGCAAGCGGTCCCGCCGGCGCTACTTTGGCTTTGGCGGCTCGAGGAAGAAGAGACTGAAGAAACACGACATACGTTGAATGTCAATCCAACGGTCAAGGTTGGCACAATCGTTTGTTAACTAAGCCAACACGAAGTAGCATACTTTTTTATATATAGGAAGAAAAGAAAAACTGGGCTCGTTGGCCTGATAACTTTTCCGAAACTGTGACCGTTCGATCTTGTGTCGCAACTAAAACTGCGAGGAAAATGCATTCGTCTGCTGTCCTCCTCCCAGGAAACTAGCACCCTTGGTTTTCAACTGAGAGGTCTTGGGTTCGAGTCCCAGGAACTCTCAATTTTGTCCTCCTTCCTTCCTCGCAAAAAAAAGGGAAAGAAAATCAAAGACTTGAGAAGGCGTACAGAACAAGCTAGTGTACCAGTAAAGAGACGTTGCTGAGTTTTAGAAAAAAGAGAGACGTGCTCCTCAAGCTGGTTCGAATGCAAACCTAGACTATGACTATATATGATGCTATGCTACTCTGCAAGTAATGAAACTAACATATCCAACATTCGCGTCCCCTCTTCTCTACTTACTCTGCCTAGCATCAGAAGCTCTAGCCGCAGCAACCATGTCTGCTGGCTGCTCGTCCACCTGCTCTTCAGCAGGCAACAACCAGAAGTGTGCCAAGTCGCCACCCATACCATCACCTGTGGGTCTCATCACACCCCCGCCGGCATGCGCACTGCAGCCGATTGCTCATCGCAACCCGCTGCCGTTGGTATGGTGCCACTGCTGCAAATCACGCAGAGTCATCCGTCGCGTCTCAACCACAATCCTCAACCCTGGCCGAGTCTTGTACAAATGCCCGAATCATGGGGTAATAATATGTTTAAGTGTTGTTCTGCTGCTTTCAGTTGCTGATTTTTTAATAGTTTGGTTGATGATCTTCCAATTTGATTCATGCAGAAAAGGGAAGATTCGTGTGATTTGTATTTCTGGGAAGTTGTTGATGTGGGGGAATGCAACTACGCTGATTATTTGGTTAGCTGAGGAATCCCAATACCAGCAGGTTGGGGTGTTGGAGAAGTAACTGAAGGAACGGCAGAAGAGGAAGATGCAGAGCAGAAGGTTAAAGATGCAGTTCCTCTGATCACGGCCAAGCAACAGCTGTTGAACAGCCTTGACATCAATGAGGAGATGAAAGAGCTTGTGAAGATAATAGGCAAAATCGATGTGCTCTATAGGATGATTGTCTCTTTATTTGTAGTGTATGTAGCACTCGTGATGTATTCAGTGGCTTTGACATGAGCACTTTGCTGAAACTAGTAATGAATGAAACCTATGTAGCAGGCTAGGCGTAGTGTTGTGAGCATCTAATGATTTCTATTAACGGAAATCAGGGGGTATCCCCTTTTGCTCATAAATAAATAAATAGCAAAGGCCCTGTCGGGTCAGCTTTGTTCTCATTCAAAGACGTCAAGCAAATTGCAGTCCAACAACAAACTATGTCATCAAATTCAAGTTTCACAGCCAAATATGAGTACAGCTAAACAACAATGTCATCATGTATTAGTCGTCATATAATCACCAAACACAAATCAACATACATAACAAGTGATGTTCTCACAGCAAAATACTAAACAACATGTTCATCAGGTTTCAGTTGTCATAGCAAACACAATTTCACATAGTAGATAAAAAACGTCTTCTGACAGGCAAATATGACAAAAGCAATGTAATCATCATCCGCAGCATCAGCGTCAACATCTTCGCCATGTGTATCAGTCTGAATCGTAATTCCCCACGGTGTCATCTTCTTCTTCGTCCTCAACGTCCTCGAACGTTGGCTTCTTCTTGATCAACTCTTGTATGTCCATAGCACGATAGGCAATACTTTTGCCGGCGTCATTGACGTGATGGTTCTCAAAGATATTAGGAACATTTGTGTTATCTTGTACATCAGGAGCAGTGTAAGCATCGTCTTATTGTGCAACTTCATTAAACGAATTCCTCTGCTCAAACCTTTGCAATACTCTCCAGTCATTGCTACGTGCAAATGTGTGTTCCAAGAAAAATATCTGTGTTACTTGATTTGCCAAAATAAAAGGCTCGTTGGTCTGGTACGCCGCCTTGACATTGATGGATTCGAAATAATCATCAGCTCTGGGTTTTGCGATCCTCGAAAACAGGTTATACCAATGACAGCACAACAGAACCACACACCGATGATCCTCGAAGCTGGAGATATACTGCAACTGAATAATGTCTGTTATGTTAGCATACATTTTAGTTATCTCTTTGTCATACGTATCCGTGCTCATGATGGCACTGTTTTGTGTCTTCCTGCCTTCGTCTCATGCAAGGGTGTTGTAGTGCACATCTCCAACAACGCAAGATTCATAATGTCTTACCCGAGTATCAGGACCCATTGCTAGTCAGTAAAGGGCATCATCAACTACTTGCCCATCCTCCCGAATCTTCTTAACCTATGGTTAGAAAATAGACAAGCTGGTCATCTTATGTACTCAATATATTAAAAAAACTGACAGTGCAATTCAAAAGCTTACATGGCTCTTGAACCATTTCGCAAATCCTGCCATAACCAGTTTGTCAATGTTTCTTGGATTTTGCGACAGTAACTCCTTTTTGTAGATGCTGCACAACATAGTGATCACGTCAAACATCTAAGTATATAAGAATGTGCTACAAGTTTAGTAGATTACGATGTATAAGCTTCAGTAATGCACTTACTTGATATAAGGTAGTATCTCAGGACAGTTATTCAACACATACCAAACCATTTTGTCCAAATCTTTAGGTTTGTCGTCTTGTCGACTCTTCCCTGTAACTCGAAAGAATAATCGAAAACATTGAGCCCGGGATTGTCTTCACCCACCTCTTTGCTTAGTTGATCAGCTGTTTCAATGTATTTTGAGCAGAATGTCAATGCTTCTATAGCAATGTAGGCATCTGCAATGGAACCCTCGGGTCTAGCTCTGTTCCTAACATAGCCCTTCAAAGTGCCTAGCCGCCTTTCAATAGGGTACATCCAGCCATACTGTACTGGACCTCTAAGTAGTGCCTCATCAGGTAGATGAACAGCCAAATGCACCATCACATCAAAGAAGGCTGGAGGATATATCTTCTCAAGGTCGCATAGGATAGTTGGTATCTTGTCTCTAAGATGCTCCAAAGCATCTATCCTGATATTTCTACTACAGAGTTCCCTGAAGAATTGTCCCAACTCTGCAACTGCTCTGTATAAGTCAGGGCGGCCCAATCCTCTAAGGATAACAGGTAAAACCCTTTGAAGTAGGACGTGGCAGTCATGAGTTTTCAACCCTTGTACCTTGTTTCCATCTGCACTGACTCTCCTTTCAGGGTTGGAAGCAAATCCATGTGGGAATCTCACACGTGACAGGACCTCGCAGAATTCTTTTCTTTTTACCTTGTCCAAGACATACACAGCTGGTGCCATATCCCGTGGTTTACCTTCATCTTGCACCTGCAAATCCTGTCTGATACCCAGGTGTGTCAAATCAATCCTAGATTTTAAGGTATCTTTCATCTTGCCTTCAATATTAAGAAGTGTGCGATAATGTTGTCACATATATTTTTCTCGATGTGCATCACATCAAGATTATGCCGCAGATCCAAATCTTTCCAATACTCCAAGTCCCACAAAGTGGACCTGCGGGTAAACAATAATCTCTCTTCTGCCCTGCCACACTTCCTTTTCCCGCTACCATTACCAGGATGGTTTCCTGGTGTAATATGCCTGACCTTCTCTAATTCCACTTGCAACTCATCGGCGGTGAGCCTCTTTGGCGCATCATGGTTTTCATGCTTTGCATTGAACACATGTCTTCGGTATTTTCTAGGATGCGGCTTGTCCTTGGCAAGGAAACGGCAGTGTGCAATGTAACAAATCTTGCTAAGTATTGCATATGACAACGGATTCCTGTCATAGCGAACACATGCATTGTAACCATGTGTCGTTCGCCCTGACATAGTGCCCAAAGCCGGATAATCATGGATGCACCAAATTATAACAACACACAGAAAGAAATTAGCTGGTGGGCTGCTATATAGGTCTCGATTGAGAACACCCATCCATAGCTGTTGAAGTTCCTCCACAAGAGGCTCCATGAACAAGTCAAAATCCTTTCCAGGACTTTTTGGACCTGGGATGAGCAAGGCCATCATGTAGTTTGATTCTTTGGTGCAGGCATTTGGAGGCATGTTTGTAAGGGATAACAAGCACTGGCCACATGCTATATGTGGCGCTCTGGTGGCCAAATGGGTTAAATCCATCTGAAGCTAAGCCAAGTCTAATGTTTCTCGGGTCAGCAGCAAACTTTTTGTGTTTATGATTGAAGCTTTTCCACTCACTACCATGAGATGGATGGCTCATTAGATTCTGATCTCTGTACTCCTGGTTCCTAGAATGCCCCGGTACATCCTCTCTTGTTTCAGCATCATGAAACAACCTCTGCAATCTTGGTATAATTGGAAAATGTCTCAGAAAATTATGAGGAATCCTCTTCACAGCATCTTCATCTTTCCATCTTGATGATTTGCATTTCAGGCATTCACTTAAGTTGGCATAATCCTTCCGGAACAGAACACAATTATTCTTACAAACATGGATCATATCATATCCAATTCCAACTACGCGAAGGAAATTCTTCATTTTACTGTAGGTGTGTGGCAGCTCAGACGCATCTAGGAAAGATTTGCGGAAAGCGGCCAACATCGCATCGAATTATTTGTTGGTCATCCGCTCAGATGTCTTCACCTGAAGAAAGGTGACCATATCTGAGAATACTGACAGCTTATTTCCTGGGGTGACAGCCACGTTGCATTGTTCCAACATGCGGGCCCACTGTTTTTCTTCTGCAGATGAAAGTTCACGGAATGCACGAGCATTCGTAGCATTGTTTCAATGTTGGTCAAACTTACTGGCTCCACCACCACCTCCTCCTCCTCCTCTTCCACCTGAGCATTAGGCAGATCAAGATGGTGATCTGCTGCTTCCACGTAGTCAATAACATTGACGTTCATAGTTTCACCATGATGAACCCGCCTAGTATATGTGACCGACATCCCATACAAGTGTAGATGATTTTGCACAGTTGACTGGGGTCTTATAACTGAATTCATACAACTGCTACACGGGTAGAGCACATCTGATTTCGGACCACCGTACTCAGCTCTGATAAAGTTCATGAAGTTTTCAACCCCCTCGACATATGCAGTGGAGAATCTTCGAGCAGACGTTATCCAAGTCCTGTCCATCTGTTATACATACAAATTAGTTCTTCTACTAGATATTACAGGAAAAACATATATGCTTTTTCATAAAGTCCAGAAAAAAATACCTAGGTCGATGTCTAAAGCTATGGCAAGATATTTGGACGAGCAGATCTAAGTAACGAAATATATGTAAAGCTAATTCAGCAAACAGATTTGAGTGCTAAATTATGGCAGGCTGTTTCAGCAGTCAATGAGGCCGAGCACACAGCCATTGAACTATCGAAGGCCATCGTAGCAACAAAGATCGAGTATAAAACGGTGTAGAGCTATTTCACCTAACAGATTGGCTACTAGACCATGGCAATCTACGTCACAATAAATATATGGCAGGATATTTTAGCAACTAATCGGCCTTGGCATGCCATCTCAGCTAAGCAGATTGAGTGCAGAACAGGGCAAGGAAGCTTCTTAAGCAGAGCATATTGACTGTAAACTACTTCGGCAAACAGTGAGATTAACAGCGTCTATCAGCTAACATTCAGTGCTACACCGACATGAACGGGGCCTCCGTCTAGAATGCACATACCGTGGGAGAAGCTGACCATCGTGCGTCTCTACACGAACATCGCCAGCGGTGGCGGCGCTGACTGTCGTGCGCCTCCACAAGAACGTAGCCAGCGGTGGCGGCGCGGCTAGAGGACGGCAGTTTATGAGAGTGTACTATGAGAGCGAGAGGATCACCGTGCGTCCCCTCGACGAACCGCGGCGCCGGCGTATCGGCGCGGTGGGGAGGGCGGTTTTGGCGGAGCGAATGGAGTGGAGGGGGGCGGGGGGTGGGGATTTGGGGAATATTATTGGCTAGTTGGCCGAAGGGCGGTTGAATCGAATTTGGGGGCAATTTTTGGGCGGGGTGGGGGGAGGATTTTCACGCGGTGGGCGGGGGCAGTTTGCCGCATGGTCGGTTTCTCCAAGTGCAGTCCCACGTGTCAGTGAAGAGGCAAGCCGAAGTGCGTTCCGTTTGCGTGAGCCGTGTGCAGGACCGAACGTGTGTGGGATACAATGCGACCACGACAGGAGTGCTGTGAGTGTACCGCCTTTTTTCCTTTTAAACTATGTGCTTCGCCCCCTCAAAAAAAACTTGTTGCTTCGCGCGATCCATCGATACTACTACTAGAGTACTAGTAATCCGGTAATCCCGACTAAAACGGCGCGGCCGGGTCTTTTCCCGCGCGATATGTTGGGAGGTTGGCTTAGTTGGGTTTTTTAGGGCGAGTAATGCTACACCTACGTAATCCCAGTTATGTAATTAACGTAATGTGAAACGTGTGAGCTGTTGATTGTAGATTGGGGGGAGGGAGGGGCCCACCACCATGAGAATTAGGGGAGGAGAGAGAGAGGCAATTTACATTAACCCTTTCGTAGGTTCCCGTAGATGTAGAAATATGTGAAATGTGTGAATGTGTAGTGGACGTACTATTGGAGTGCTTAGGATAAATTGTGTATGTATAGACCCTATGTGTTTATTTTACTTCGCATGTTAGATTTGTCTCGGTTCAATAAAAAGCAGAGTTGGTGATGATGGTGTGCCTGTCATCCTACAATATAGGCCGTCCGATTTATATCTAAGGGATAGGAAGGAAACTATGACAATTTACCCGCACTCCTTGTTCATCCTTTTCTCCCACAAGATCTTGATCTTCCGTGCAACGCACGGGAATCTTGCTAGTACTCCTACAATATACTATATTATTGTGAAAGTTCATATACACCGACCGAGATTAATGCAAACACGGCAGATTTTCATTACATTTCGAACTTTTACAGGACAAAAAAATAAAAGAAACCCGACCCTAAACCTATTCGACGTCGGCGACCGACGTCCTCGATCTGCGATCTCTATGTACGGGGGCGGGGTTCAAGACCCGTGAAGTGAAGGTGCGGTCTCCGGCGAGGAAGATTAGAACACGGGACACGGATCAGCCAGTTGGCACACCAGGCCCTGCCGCCTCCCATGCCATACTCATCCTCGGAGGAGTCCCCGACCTCGGCGGTGCCGGACGTTGGACAGTGGCAAGTAGGATGCGTGGTTGACGGTGCTCCCATCATCGGCCGCCAGCGTGGCCACCGCTTGTGCGGTCGCGTCTGCGTCCGGCTACACCGCTATTGCGTCGCGGGAGGCGACTTGAGCGAGGGCGGCAACCTCGAGCTTCATCCCTGAAGACAAGCTCTCCTGCAGAGCGTTCGCACTTGCGGTCATGGAGGATGTGGTGCCAGGTAGGAGGACGATGCGCTATGGTGTGGAGGCTAGCTGGCGTTGCCGCTTTAAGTTGCGCATTCCGGTGAGGCCAAGCGTCCGGGTGCGTCATTAAGTTGCCGAAGTTAGTTCCTCGGGCACCGAGCCTCTTAATGACGACATACGAACGGATGGCATGAATGCGGGCAGCTAGTGCCGACTAGGAACACACCGCGCGACGGCGCGAGGGACGAGGGTTTTGGTGTGCCAGGGTAGTCAGTTGTGGTCGTGGCAATGTTAGAGATGCCCTTTGCTCACATGCGATCCCCGCATGTCATTGAAAAAGCAAGACGACCCGGCATGGTCTCAGGTCCTGAGGATGTAGTTGGCCGTGCTACACCACTCCGCGGACGCGTCGCGGCGCCCCGTGCATCCTCAATGAGCCGGGTGTTGGGGTGTGTTTGGATTGTGGCCAAAGTGCACCTTACCAATTTTTTTGTCATGACCCAAATATTGGTCTTTGTTTGGATGGTTGCCATTTTTTGGCATGCCAATGAACTCTAGCCAACTCTAGTTCATTTTTCTTGCCAATGTCGGTCAAATCATGGGCAACCAATACCTCAACCAAAATTTTGGCTACCCAATGCTTTGATGGGGCAACCTTGGGCACAAACCAAACATACTGTTGGTCGTGCCACAGCACTAACACCACCCTCGGCACACTGAAACCGGTCGTGTCTAGCAATGATATGAGCGTGTCACTCACCGCAGTCGTCGTGTCCAGAGGTGGTGCTGGAGCGGCGCCACGTTGTTGGCCCCAACAACCCACATGAACGGTTGTCTGTTGGCGAGGAGGTCGTGGGCCAGCTCCTCCATTGGACTAGTCTGCACTACGTCGTCCCGACGGGTGTGCCCCACATGTCGGTTTCCCTATTTTCACGGCCATATTCGAGCGTCAGTGCTCCACGTTGCGCATTAGGCCTTTCACTATGTAGGCCAAGCAAGACAACTTGTTGTTTATTTGAGTCGTTCAAGTATAATCATGTGGCGTTTTCTTATTTCTCATTCCTCTCCAACCCTCTTCTCCATCGATCATGTCGCTCTCCGGTCGAGTCCATCCTCCTGCATGCCTCATTTGAACATTCCACCGAGTATCATTTTCATGTACCCACCGTCCCACCCTAGTCCTCTTTAAATCGATCTCCGGACCCTAAGATGAAATCGAGAGAGAACGAGTGGGGGCACGTGATACCTAAGGCAGATTCAAAATTTTGAACCGGTGATCATAGCATCTGCAAATCATATATAAAGGGTATTCAATGTTCATTTCGTTTTTGAACGTACAATATACTCCCTCCTATCCTTTGTAGTTTACATATAAATCTTATGTGTAGTCAAAGTACCTCTACTTTGATCAAAAAAGTATCAACATTCAACAACGCCCAATCAATATTGTTAGATTCGTACGTACTCCTAGATTTGTACTCGAGATGGTTTCCAATTTGTTTTCAACCACGTGAATGTGCTTGTTCTCGCGCATGCTCTTCCTACTAGGATTTCGCCATGTATAGCCAGTCCAATAGTAACTTTTTTAAGCTCCCTGTCCAATAGTACACGTGGAGTACTGACAACATATGTACTGGAGTATGCAGTGCTCACAGTAGTACTCCCTCCTTCCATTTATATAGGGCCTATGTGGAGGAGAGAGATATGAAAAAGTAAGGGGAGTGGGCTCTCATGCAAGAGCCTAGCTATATACGCATTCCTAGTTAAATACAATAAATATGAAGAAAGAGATAGAGAGGAGATGGAAAAAAGTACTAATACAATAGCCAACCTTTTTTTGCGGAAAATAGCCAACCTATTAGCCCACACTACCGTATGAGTGCATATAATAGATGATGGCTATAGATGACATGGCAGTCCCTCATAGCCATCGACTGGCTATATTATTAACCATGCTCTAATGCATTTTTAAAACCGCATTTGACTATTGACAAGATTAATAGTACATGAGATGTATAATGTGAAGATTATATCATTGGAAACTCCTTTCACATACGAATTTGGCTATATGCTTTGTGTAAGTTGCATGTCATATATTATTACTCTAACATTTGGTCAAAGTTAGCCTAGAAAAATGCATTAGGCCCTGTATAGTAAATGGAAGGAGGGAGTAGTAGTGGAAGTGGATCCTCTGATGTAGGTATCCCTGCCCTACCCTCCCTTTCGGTCACTTACTGGCGGACCCCATGCTTGCTAGGCCCCGCGTGTCAGTTACTCAATGGGTTCGGCCACGTCAGGGGATCCTCATCCGTAGTATACTCCCTCTATTTTTATTTACTCCGCATAAAACGGAGGGAGTGGTAGTATAATAAATGACACGAGCCGGGGAGGGGGAGGGACATCGGTTTGCTCTCAACTGTGGTCCCACAAGCGAGCGAAAACACAAGACGAAGCGCGTTCCATTCGACGAGCAATGTGGAGGGTCCAGCATGCCGGGCTGCAATGCGAACGCGACAAGAGCGATGTACGATCAAAACCAATTGACCGGTCGTCACCGGAACCACTATTCACACCAGAACCTTCGCTGCTCGGCCTACGCCAGCCACTGCCCTAAAACCACACCTAATCTCCAGCCCATTTCCCCACCTTTCAATCCCCTAGCCCGCATCAAGCGTCCCCTAGTTCGCCGGAAAACCATGGTGCGCCGCAAGATCACTTACTACAAGATGCTGACGCCGGAGCGCCGCGCAGAAATCACGACGGTGGTTGGCGCCACAGACCTCTGTTCCCAAGCTCGCTTTGCGGAGGGCCAATCCCTGAGTTCTCTGGAGCCAAGCAATGAGGAGGAGGAAGCCGATCCAATGTTCATGGCAGAGGTCGCGGCACACAAGGCCCCCGATGGGTATGAGACAATGGACGTCGACTTTGTGCCGGCATCCGAGTCCCCCATGGTGCAGGTGGACTAGCGGTTCAATATGGCGATGTTGGAAATATGCCCTAGAGGCAATAATAAAATGGTTATTATTGTATTTCCTTGTTCACGATAATGGTCTATTGTTCATGCTATAATTGTATTAACTGGAAACCGTAATACATGTGTGAATACATAGACCACAACATGTCCCTAGTGAGCCTCTAGTTCACTAGCTCTTTGATCAATAGATGGTTATGGTTTCCTGACCATGGACATTAGATGTCATTGATAACGGGATCACATCATTAGGAGAATGATGTGATGGACAAGACCCAATCCTAAGCATAGCACAAGATCGTGTAGTTCGTTTGCTAAGAGCTTTTCTAATGTCAAGTATCATTTCCTTAGACCATGAGATTGTGCAACTCCTGAATACTGTAGGAATGCTTTGGGTGTGCCAAATGTCACAACGTAACTGGGTGGCTATAAAGGTGCACTACGGGTATCTCCAAAAGTGTCTGTTGGGTTGGCACGAATCGAGACTGGGATTTGTCACTCCGTGTGACGGAGAGGTATCTCTGGGCCCACTCGGTAATGCATCATCATAATGAGCTCAATGTGACTAAGTAGTTAGTCACGGGATCATGCATTACGGAACAAGTAAACTGACTTGCCGGTAACGAGATTGAATGAGGTATTGGGATACCGACGATCGAATCTCGGGCAAGTAACGTACCGATTAACAAAGGGAATTGTATACGGGATTGCTTGAATCCTTGACATCGAGGTTCATCCGATGAGATCATCGTGGAACAAGTGGGAGCCAAAATGGGTATCCAGATCCTGATGTTGGTTATTGGCCAGAGAGCTGTCTCGGTCATGTCTGCATGATTCCCGAACCCGTAGGGTCTACACAGTTAAGGTTCGGTGATGCTAGAGTTGTTATGGGAATTAGTATGCAGTTACCGAATGTTGTTCAGAGTCCCGGATGAGATCCCGAACGTCACGAGGAGTTCCGGAATGGTCCGGAGGTAAAGATTTATATATGGGAAGTCCTATTTTGGCCACCGGAAAGTGTTCGAGATTTTTTGGTATTGTACCAGGAAGGTTCTAGAAGGTTCCGGAGTGGGGCCCACCTGCATGGGGGGGGGGCGACATGAACGTGGGTAGTGGGGGCAAGGCCCCACACCCCTGCTCAAGGCGCACCAAGATCCCCCCCTTAGAAGGAATAAGATCATATCCCGAAGGGATAAGATCAAGATCCCTAAAAAGGGGGGATAACAATCGGTGGGGAAGGAAATGATGGGATTTCTTTCCTCCCACCTTTGCCAACGCACCAATGGACTTGGACGGAAAGAAATCAGCCCCCTCCACCCCTATATATAGTGGGGAGGTGCATGGGAGCTTAACCCCTTGCCCTGGCGCAGCCCTCTCCCTCCCCAACACCTTCTCCTCCTCAGTAGTGCTTGGCGAAGCCCTGCCGGAGAACTACAAGCTCCACCACCACACCGTCGTGCTGCCGGAGCTCTCCCTCAACTTCTCCTCTCCCCTTGCTAGATCAAGAAGGAGGAGACGTCCCCGGTCTGTATGTGTGTTGAATGCGGAGGCGCCGTCCATTCGGTGTTAGATCGGATCTTCCACGATTTGAATCACCGCGAGTACGACTCCCTCATCCGCATTCTTGTAACGCTTCCGCATCGCGATCTTCAAGGGTATGAAGATGCACTCCCCTCTCTCTTGTTGCTAGTATCTCCATAGATTGATCTTGGTGATGCGTAGAAAATTTTGAATTTTTGCTACGTTCCCCAACAGTGGCATCATGAGCTAGGTCTATTGCATAGATTCTATGCACGAGTAGAATGCAAGTAGTTGTGGGCGTTGGTTTTGTTCAATATGCTTACTGTTACTAGTCCTATCTTGTTTCGACAGTATTGTGGGATGAAGCGGCCCGGACCGACCTTACACGTACACTTACGTGAGACAGGTTCCACTGACTGACATGCACTTGTTGCATAAGGTGGCTAGCGGGTGTGTGTCTCTCCCACTTTAATCGGATCGGATTCGATGAAAAGGGTCCTTATGAAGGGTAAATAGCAATTGGCATATCACGTTGTGGTTTTTGGCGTAGGTAAGAAACGTTCTTGCTAGAAACCTATAGCAGCCACGTAAAAAAACTTGCAACAACAATTAGAGGACGTCTAACTTGTTTTTGCAGCATATGTCATGTGATGTGATATGGCCAAGAAGGATCTGATGAATGAAATATATGTGATGTATGAGATTGATCATATTCTTGTAATAGGAATCACGACTTGCATGTCAATGAGTATGACAACCGGTAGGAGCCATAGGAGTTGTCTTTATTTATTGTATGGCATGCGTGTCATTGAATAACACCATGTAATTACTTTACTTCATTGCTAAACCGTTAGCCATAGTAGTAGAAGTAATAAGTTGGCGAGACAACTTCATGGAGACACGATGATGGAGATCATGATGATGGAGATCATGGTGGCATGCCGGTGACGATGATGATCATGGAGCCCCGAAGATGGAGATCAAAAGGAGCAAAATGATATTGGCCATATCAAGTCATTATTTGATTGCATGTGATGTTTATCATGTTTATGCATCTTATTTGCTTAGAACGACGGTAGTAAATAAGATGACCCCTCATAATAATTTCAAGAAAGTGTTCCCCCTAACTGTGCACCATTGCGAAAGATCATTGATTCGAAGCACCACGTGATGATCGGGTGTGATAGATTCTAACATTCACATACAACGGGTGTAAGCCAGATTTACACACGCGAAACACTTAGGTTGACTTGACGAGCCTAGCATGTACAGACATGCCTCAGAACACAAGAGACCAAAAGGTCAAGCATGAGTTGTATAGTAGATATGATCAACATGAAGATGTTCACCGATGATGACTAGTCCGTCTCACGTGATGATTGGACACGGCCTAGTTGACTCAGATCATGTATCACTTAGATGACTAGAGGGATGTCTATCTGAGTGGGAGTTCATTAGATGAACTTAATTATCTTGAACATAGTCAAAAGGTCTTTGCAAATTATGTCGTAGCTCGCGCTTTAGTTCTACTGTTTTAAGATATGTTCCTAGAGAAAATTTAGTTGAAAGATGAAGTAGCAATTATGCGGACTGGGTCCGTATAATGAGGATTGTCCTCATTGCTGCATAGAAGGCTTATGTCCTTAATGCACCGCTCGGTGTGCTGAACCTCGAGTGTCATTTGTGGATGTTGTGAACATCTTACATACACATTTTGATGACTACGTGATAGTTCAGTAATATTAAACGGTTTAGAATTGAGGCGCTGAAGACGTTTTAGAAACGTCGCGGAACATATGAGATGTTCCAAGGGCTAAAATTGGGATTTCAGACTCGTGCCCATGTCAAGAGGTGTGAGACCTCCGACAAGCTTCTTAAGCTTGCAAACTAAGGGAGAAAAGCTCAATCGTTGAGCATGTGCTTAGATTGTCTGAGTACTACAATCACTTGAATTGAGTGGGAGTTAATCTTCCAGATGAGATAGTGATGTTTATCCAAAGTCACTGCCACCAAGCTACTAGATCTTCGTGATGAACTATAACATATCAAGGATAGATATGATGATCCTTGAGCTATTCGCGATGTTTGACACCACGAAAGTATAAATCAAGAAGGAGCATCAATTGTTGATGGTTAATGAAACCACTAGTTTCAAGAAGGGCAAGGGCAAGAAGGGATACTTCATGAAATGGCAAAACAGTTGCTGCTCTAGTGAAGAAACCCAAGGTTGAACCCAAACCCGAGACTAAGTGCTTCTGTAATAAGGGGAACGGTCACTGGAGCAGAATTACCCTAGACACTTGGTAGATAAGAAGGCAGGCAAGGTCGACAGAAGTATATTGGATACACATTATATTAATGTGTACTTTACTAGTACTCCTAGTAGCACCATGGTAATAGATACCGGTTTGGTTGCTAAGTGTTAGTGACTCGAAATAAAAGGCTACAGAATAAACGGAAACTATCTAAATGTGAGGTGACGATATGTGTTGGAAGTATTTCCAAGGTTGATGTGATCAAACATCGCACGCTCCCTCTACCATCGGGATCGGTGTTAAACCTAAATAATTGTTATTTGGTGTTTGCGTTGAGCATAGACATGATTGGATTATGTCTATCACAATACGGTTATTCATTTAAGGAGAATAATGGTTACTCTATTTATTTGAATAATACCTTCAATGGTCTTGCACCTAAAATGAATGGTTTATTGAATCTTGATCGTAGTGATACACATGTTCATGCCAAAAGATATAAGATAGTAATGATAGTACCACATACTTGTGGCACTGCCACTTGAGTCATATTGGTCTAAAACGCATGAAGAAGCTCCATGTTTGATGGATCTTTGGACTCACTCATTTTTGAAAAGATTGAGACATGCGGACCATGTCTATTGGTGTATACGCATGAAGAAACTCCATGCAGATGGATCGTTTGGACTCACTTGATTTCGAATCACTTGAGACATGCAAATCATACCACATGGGCAAAATGACTGAAAGGCCTCGTTTTCAGTGAGATGGAACAAGACAGCAACTTGTTGGAAGTAATACATTTGATGTATGCAATCCAATGAGTGCTGAGGCATGCAGTGAATATTGTTATGCTCTTACTTCACAGATGATTTGAGTAGATTCTGAGTATATTTACTTGATGAAACACAAATCTGAATTATTGAAAGGTTCAAGTAATTTCAGAGTGAAGTTTAAGATCGTCGTGACAAGAGGCTAAAATGTCTATGATATGATCATAGAGATGAATATCTGAGTTACGAGTTTGGCACACAATTAAGACATTGTGGAAATTGTTTCACAATTAATACCGCCTGGAACACCATAGTGTGATGGTGTGTCCAAACATCATAACTGCACCCTATTGGACATGGTGCATACCATGATGTCTCTTATCGAATTACCACTATCGTTCATGGGTTAGGCGTTAGAGACAACCGCATTCACTTTAAATAGGGCACCACATAATTACGTTGAGATGACACCGTATGAACTATGGTTTAGAGAAACCTAAGTTGTCGTTTCTTGAAAGTTTGGGGCTGCGACGCTTATGTGAAAAAGTTTCATCCTGATAAGCTCGAACCCAAAGCGGATAAATACATCTTCATAGGACACCAAAAATAGTTGGGTATACCTCCTATTTCAGATCCAGAAGCGAAACTGATTGTTTCTAGAAACGGGTCCTTTCTTGAGGAAAAGTTTCTCTCGAAAGAATTGAGTGGGAGGATGGTGGAGACTTGATGAGATTAATGAACCATCACTTCAACCAGTGTGTGGCGGGGCACAGGAAGTTGTTCCTATAGAACCTACACCAATTGAAGTGGAAGTTGATGATAGAGATCATGAAACTTCAGATCAAGTCACTACCAAACCTCATAGGTCGACAAGGACGCGTACTACTTCAAAGTGGTACGGTGATCCTATCTTGGAGGTCATGTTGCTAGACAACAATGAACCTACGAGCTATGGAGAAGTGATGGTGGGCCCGGATTCCGACGAATGGCTCGAGGCCATAAAATCCAAGAGAGGATCCATGTATGAAAACAAAGTATAGACTTTGGAAGAACTACTTGATGGTCGTAAGGCTGTTGGGTACAGATGGATTTTAAAAGGAAGACGGACAATGAAGGTAAGTATCACCATTAAGAAAGCTCGACTTGTCGTTAAGATGTTTCCGACAAGTTCAAGGAATTGACTGCGATAAGACTTTCTCATTTGTAGCGATGCTAAGAGTTTGTTGGAACTATATTAGCAGTTATTGCATTATTTATGAAATCTTGCAGATAGGACGTTAAAACATTGTTTCCTCGACAATTTTCTTGAGGGAAGGTTGTATATGATACAACCAGAAGGTTTTGTCAATCCTATAAGATGCTAACAAGTATGCAAAGCTCCAGCAATCCTTCTAAGGACAGGAGTAAGCATCTCGGAGTTGGAATATACGCTTTGATGAGATGATCAAAGATTTTGGGTTTATACAAAGTTTATGAGAAACTTGTATTTCCAAAGAAGTGAGTGGGAGCACTATAGAATTTCTGATGAGTATATGTTGTTGACATATTGTTGATCGGAAATGATGTAGAATTTCTGGAAAGCATATAGGGTTGTTTGAAAAGTGTTTTTCAATGGAAAACATGTATTAAGCTACTTGAACATTGAGCGTCAAGATGTATAAGGATAGATAAAAAACGCTTAATAATATTTTCAAATGAATACATACCGTGACAATATTTTGAAGGAGTTCAAAATAGATCGGTAAAGAAGGAGTTCTTGGTTGTGTTATAAGGTATGAGTATTGAGTAAGACTCAAGACCTGACCACGGCAGAAAAGAGAGAAAGGACGAAGGTCGTCCCCTATGCTTTAGACGTAGGCTCTACAGTATGCTATGCTATGTACTGCACTTGAAGTGTGCCTTGCCATGAGTCAGTCAAGGGGTACAAGTGTGATGAAGGAATGTATCATAGCACAGCGGTCAAGGTTATCCTTAGTAACTAGTGGACTAAGGAATTTTCTCGATAATGGAGGTGGTAAAAGAGTTCGTCCTAAAGAGTTACGCTGATGCAAACTTTGACACTAATCCGGATGACTCTGAGTAGTAAACCGGATTCGTATAGTAGAGCAGTTATTTGGAATAGTTCCAAATAGTGCATGGTAGCTACATCTAGGAGATGACATAGATATTTGTAAAGCACACACGGATCTGAAAGGTTCAGACCCGTTGACTAATAACCTCTCTCGCAAGCGAGATATGATCAAACCCCATAGGTGTTGGATTCATTACAATCACATAGTGATGTGAACTAGATTATTGACTCTGGGGCAAGTGGGAGACTGTTGGAAATATGCCCTAGAGCAATAATAAAATGGTTATTATTGTATTTCCTTGTTCATGATAATTGTCTATTGTTCATGCTATAATTGTATTAACTGGAAACCGTAATACATGTGTGAATACATAGACCACAACATGTTGTCTCTAGTTGACTAGCTCATTGATCAATAGATGGTTATGGTTTGCTGACCATGGAGATTAGATGTCATTGATAACGGGATCACATCATTAGGAGAATGATGTGATGGACAAGACCCAATCCTAAGCATAGCACAAGATCGTGTAGTTCGTTTGCTAAGAGCTTTTCTAATGTCAAATATCATTTCCTTAGACCATGAGATTGTGCAACTCCCGAATACCGTAGGAATGCTTTGGGTGTGCCAAACGCCACAACGTAACTGGGTGGCTATAAAGGTGCACTACGGGTATCTCCAAAAGTGTCTGTTGGGTTGGCACGAATCTAGACTGGGATTTGTCACTCCGTGTGACGGAGAGGTATCTTTGGGCCCACTCGGTAATGCATCATCATAATGAGCTCAATGTGACTAAGTAGTTAGTCACGGGATCATGCATTACGGATCTAGTAAAGTGACTTGCCGGTAACGAGATTGAACGAGGTATTGGGATACCGACGATCGAATCTCGGGCAAGTAACGTACCGATTGACAAAGGGAATTGTATACGGGATTGCTTGAATCCTTGACATCGTGGTTCATCCAATGAGATCATTGTGGAACATTTGGGAGCCAACATGGGTATCCAGATCCCGCTGTTGGTTATTGGCCAGAGAGTTGTCTCGGTCATGTCTGCATGATTCCCGAACCCGTAGGGTCTACACACTTAAGGTTCGGTGATGCTAGAGTTGTTATGGGAATTAGTATGCAGTTACCGAATGTTGTTCGGAGTCTCGGATGAGATCCCGGACATCACGAGGAGTTCCGGAATGGTCCAGAGGTAAAAATTTATATATGGGAAGTCCTATTTTGGCCACCGGAAAATGTTCGGGATTTTTCGGTATTGTACCGGGAAGGTTCTAGAAGGTTTCGGAGTGGGGCCCACCTGCATGGGGGGCCCACATGAACGTGGGTAGTGGGGGCAAGGCCCCACACCCCTGGTCAAGGCGCACCAAGATCCCCCCTTAGAAGGAATAAGATCATATCCCGAAGGGATAAGATCAAGATCCCTAAAAAGGGGGGATAACAATCGGTGGGGAAGGAAATGATGGGATTTCTTTCCTCCCACCTTTGCCAACGCCCCAATGGACTTGGACGGCAAGAAATCAGCCCCCTCCACCCCTATATATAGTGGGGAGGTGCATGGGAGCTTAACCCCTTGCCCTGGCGCAGCCCTCTCCCTCCCCAACACCTCCTCCTCCTCAGTAGTGCTTGGCGAAGCCGTGCCAGAGAACTGCAAGCTCCACCACCACGCCGTCATGCTACCGGAGCTCTCCCTCAACTTATACTCTCCCCTTGCTGGATCAATAAGGAGGAGATGTCCCCGGGCTGTACATGTGTTGAGCGCAGAGGCGCCCTCCGTTCGGTGTTAGATCGGATCTTCCGTGATTTGAATCGCCACGAGTACGACTCCCTCATCCGCGTTCTTGTAACGCTTCCGCATCGCGATCTTCAAGGGTATGAATATGCACTCCCCTCTCTCTCGTTGCTAGTCTCTCCATAGATTGATCTTGGTGATGCGTAGAAAATTTTGAATTTCTGCTACGTTCCCCAACAGGCGATACTAAAGGAGGACCGGGAGGCAGAGGCTCAACTCGACGCGGAGCGCGCGCATGCCGCTGCCATCGAGGTTCTCCTGCAGGCGGAACGAGATGTCGTGGATGTGAACCAGGCGGCGGAGGCTCAACTTGAGGCGGAGCGCGTGGATCCCGCTGCCGTCGAGGCCCCCCTGCAGGCGAAACCGGACGTCCTGGACTTGAACCGGGCGGCAGAGGCTCGACTCGACGCGGAATGCGCGGATGCCGCTCTCATCGACGCCCTCCTGCAGGCGGAACCGGACGTCCTGGACTTGAACCGGGCGGTGGAGGCTCGACTCGACGCGGAGCGCACGGATGTCGCTGCCATCGAGGCCCTCCTGCAGGCGGAACCGGACATCCTCGACTTGAACTGGGCTGTGCTCTTGTCCGTGCAGAGCGCCTGCATGCTCCGCGTGAACGAGTAGCTGGAGGCTGAGGACAACCATGGTGCAGAGACACACGTCGGCAGCTACGGCTGGTTCGCGCCGGCAGCCAAAGACGACGAGGCCCTCTCATTCCGCGAGCAGTTATAGTTTTTATTTATGTTGTTGTTTTTATGGATCTTTTGTTGTGTAAAAACATATATTTGTTATGCAAGTTGCCTGACTTGGGTCAGTCTACCATTTCAGGCGGTTAGATGAATATCCTATGTCTCCTAACCCTTCTTCTTCACCTCTTCTTCTTATAGTTGTCTCTACTTATATATATATATATATATATATATATATATATATATATATATATATATATATATATATGGCCAGTATCATCTACTCTTATAAAAAACAGAGTTGGTGATGATGGTGTGCCTGCCATCCTGCAATATAAGCTGTCCGATTTATATTTGACGCATAGGAAGGGAAAATGGAAATTTTGCAAAAAGATACCCACACCCACTCAACATTTGCAAATAAGGCCTTCCCTCGTCCATCCTTTTCTCCCACAAGATAAACTACTCATACAAATGCATCTTGATGTTCCGTGCAACACATTGGCATCTTGCTAGTTAGATGTAACATGCGAGAACGTGTAGAGATGTAGTTTTGGAGGGCCTACAGAGAGAAAAGCGTAATACGGTCACCGAACTTCAGAATAAGCTGATTACGGTCACTATATATGTTTTGCGGTGATTATACGGTCACTTTCTCACGGTTCAGCATCGGATTACACTCTATTGACCGGCCAAATAGTCTGCGTGGCGCCATGTTGACTAGTTAAATTGACCATGTTCCTTATGGGTCCCACCTGTTAGTTCGCATAGGGAAAAGGTCAGATAAACACAAATTTACACAGGCGCGACAAGACTCCAACCCGTGCACGGGAATCACCTGGTTGTGTATGTGTCTGTCAGGGCCTGATGTGTTGTGCATGCACGTGTAGGTTGAGCACTTGAGCGTGAGAGTGCGTGTTGGTGGTGTGGTGTAGTGGTGTGTGCATGCATGCGTGTGAGTGTTGCGTGCGTACGTGGCTGCATGTGTACGTGTGAGTGTTGCGTGCGTGCGTGGGTGCATGTGTTTGTGTGAGTGTTGCGTGCATGCAGTTCATGTGCATGCGTGCGTGTGTGTATAATCACCACACCATCTCCTGTGTGTTAAAACTTAAAATAGACGGCTCAGCATACCAATACATGGCCACCTTGTTCGTTGTGGCCGCGGTCATGACTTCGAACCACCGTCCAAATATTTTTTGTCGTTTGTTTTCATTCTTACTAGCAAGATGCCCGTGCATTGCACGTAACATCAAGATGCATTTGTATGACTAGTTTATCTTGTGAGAGAAAAGGATAAACGAGGGAAGGCCTTATTTGCAAATGTGGAGAGGTGTGTGGGTACCTTTTTGCAAAATTGCCATAGTTTCTTTCCTATCCATCAGGTATAAATCAGATGGCCTATATTGCAGGATGGCAGGCACACCATCATCACCAACTCTGTTTTTTATAAGAGTGTATTTTAAGTGTATTTTATAAGAGTGTAGATGTAGAGTAGATACAAGCCGACAGGTGGGCACAATGGTAGTGAGATAATGTGATGCAACACTAGAGGTGCCACGTGGAGCGTTTAACTGGTCAATTGGTCATGTCTTGAGCAAATACAGAGTTGTACGGTGAGCACGTGACTATATAATAACCACTAAACATAAATGGTGACCGTAATGATTGTCATTGTATATATCGCGAGAGAAAGATGAAACATGCGTGAATGTGCTGGGGGCTTACTTTTAGAGGACCTGGAAATAGTTTGTGTGCATACGTGAAAGGGGCGTACAAGGGGGGTATGCGATGGAGAGAGAGATGCTCTTTGTTTCTCTTTATTATGACTAAGTTTGTATATAGTATAGAAATATACAAATTCATAGTGCGGAATAAATATCATTGTGGGCACCATGCAATGCAAATTAGCGTTCGTACTGCTCCATATAACTCTGTAATGTTGCATATACGTAGAAACTCTAAAATAATTTTTTGGCCACACTTTATTTAAAAGGAATGTTGTATGCGAAATAAACGTGAAGAAGGGGCTTTTTAGATCAATGGGGTACGTGATGTAACATGTGTGAATGTGTAGTTGATGCATTTGGCGGGGCCTAGAGAGGTGTGTGTGTGTATTACGTATTCGAGAGAGGCATGGATAGAGGGGCCGGCGGGGGGGGTGGCGTGGGAGAGATAGCACGAGAAATGAGAGTGGTCTACAGAGAGAGAGACGAATAGCATGTCACGACGAGAGATTCCCTTCCCTTGAGTGTGTATATGCAAGGGGGAAGGGATAGAGGCACCAGGAGAAATTTTTTGTGTGTGTAGTAGTGTTTGTGTTGGTATGTGTGGGTGTGAGAAGATAATGAGACGTGGGGGCAGAGGGTGTGTCACCGCGTGAGGTCCGGTGGGTCGAGGTGAGGCCCTTCGTCCAGTTCCGTCCTGCGCCACATTTGTCGGCCCGTGATGCATTTAGGAAGACCCATGGATGAGTAGTCGTACAAGACAAAGATAGCATAATTGTGAAGGACTCCGTGTCCACTGACAAAGCCGATTAGGATTTGTAACCCTAGGTTCTCGAACTAAGGTAACCCCTTTATCTCTGATATTACTATTCATCCAACCTAACTTTAAGGGGCATCCTACAGAATGCTCTGCTAGAATCATACTCGTTGATTAGGAAGAGAGGTGTGAGACAATGCGTGAGAGACAAGCCTAAAGATAATGTGCGTACATGAGACACGTAGGCAGGTCCATGTATATAGAAAGGGTCGATGGGGATTGTGCATGTGTATGCTTGCGAGAGGAAGAGTGCTTGTGATAAAGGTTAGTGAAAACAGTTGTAAATGGTTACGAGAGGGAGGGAGGGTTATATCTAGAGCATGTGTGCGAGAAAGACACCTCGGGAGAGAGTGTGTGAGCATGTGTGAGAGACCACCGATGGAGAGTGAAACTACACGTAAAATACTGTTGTACACATGATTAAAGATATAAATTGTATCCAGATATTAGGATGGGATCATGATATTTGCAATTCGCGTAAGGAACGGTCATTAATCCATTAGACATCTAGATTCTATCGAATTTGAGCATGTCTATGTTATTATTCGACACAATTGATCCACATAGTTAGTATTTTGAACTCCAGACAATGCATCGCTTTAGCAATCGAATATAAACGTGAGTATAGTTCATGTTGTGTGTGTAAAGCACATTATACATACGAAAGTTACACAATGAACATTATAAATAGCTGTCTATGAACTAGCATACATTTGAATTCAACTTAAGGTGGTTTAAAAAATCGAATTCAACATGAAGTCCATTCAATTATTTGAATTTGATATCATGGCATTTGTAAATCATACCTAAATTATGGGGGCACCAATCTTTGCTCTGATTTTGTACATAATAGCATATGTAGTCGTGTACAAAATAGATTCAAATTAAGCTCCTCCATTCCAAAATAATCGTAGTTATTAGATTTTCAAGTGTCAAAATTTCAAAAAGAAGAGGATAATTTAATGAGGTTTTCAAACATACAAGGTCAAATATAAGGTTGTCTATTTAGGTCAATCCTCATAGTTCAAGAGTACTCTAAACGTGAATGCTTGTGTTTCAAAATTTTGAACAAAGCACCAAAAGAGCCTCTACTCGCCCGAAACTGCGTGAGACCAATGTTTGGTAGTACAAGGAAATTACTTTTCTAATAACTCCGACCCGTGAAACCTACCGGTCAGACGTCCAAAGTTCTAAACCGGGGTAGGTTTGTAGCTTCATCTAGACGCCACGCAACCGCCTCTGAAAAACATTCATACACAATGGCCGCCTAAGCACACATGCGCGCGACCAAAATCGCTCCCGCCCACTATTTGGGACACCTAGGATTACCATCCTACCCCCGACCCACAGTAGGTCCGAAATTTAAGAGGGGGGCAAAGTTTGTACTTTCCCCAAATTTCAAACAAGCGCGTCCCATCTCGTGTTCAAAAAAGCCAAAAACAAGCGCGTCCCAGACCGAAACATGGTTCTCCCCCCGTCCCCCATCCCCCCCGCCCACCCGTCTGATTCCCCATTCATACTCCGTGGGTGCCAAAACTACCTCTCCACCAGCCGCGAAACCCTGGCATCCTCCATCCGCCACCCCATCCCACCCATCAACCGCCGCCCTCCTCCATCACGCTAGAGCCGATACCCCGATGTTGGCGTCCACCGCAACCTCAACCGCAATGCCCTCCACGGCTAGTAGTTGAAGCTGAGGCCGAGCAGTCCGTAGCCGAGCCAGTTCAACCACGCCATCCTGCGCCTCATCGCTGTTGCTCCAACTTCATGACCGTCCACCGCATCGGAGTTGTTCCTGCTACGCCGTCCTTCGCCGCCTCGGATCTTCTTCCCCTCCACCAATATACGGCCACGGCAACACAGTCAACAATTTGGCCATGGGTTTTTCCAAGGAACCACGGCTCTCCAAAACATCGGTTCCCCTGGAAAAACAGGAAGATCGCCGCGACATAAGGACACCACACTGGCAACCAATACGGGTACTCCTCTTCCCTTATTCGTGCAAATCTTACGTGTCTACTTGCACGGTATTCATCCCACAGAAGACACTAGTTGACCACTTCTTCTTCATACTAGATGTTCCTAGTAACTCGCGATGCACAAGGTTTCTCCTCATATACTATTTCACCTTAGCTAGAGGTCCGTCGCCCCCCTGAATTTCAATTTCTGGCCAGTTGATTCCCAATTAACGGAAGCATTCCCCAGCGTAACAGGTGCTAGTACGCCTATTACACCGGGGAAGCAGCGCCTTGGTGTTTATCTTAGGGGCGTGTGCGGCCTAGAGCTACTGGCGCCCGATCTGGAGACTGGAGGTCGGCTGGGATTAAAGGGATGGCCTGGGGGCGCTGCCAAGCACGGCGGTGGTGTGAGGTCGAGGGGCGGGCGGGGCGGCGGAGGCAGGGGTCTGTGCCGGTGGTCGTTGGTGGTTCAAGAAAGATCGTCAACAGTGACTGGCGGGAGGTAGACGAAGGCCATCTGCCCGTTCCTTATAGATCGGACGGTTCATTAAAAAAATCGACTGACCTATTTATTTTCAGTCGACTGTTATCTTAGATATGACCACATGTGGTGGTGTGCTAGAGGAGTACCTGCATTTCCTGTGCTCATATATTACAAAATCATACGGAGTAGAATCTAATTTTGTTTGCCATGCAATGTTGTAGAGCTATCATATGTCTCCTGTCATTTATATTTCAGCCACCTGCTATCTACTACTTTTACAGTGCGCTAGTTCTGCACACACTTCACCCATACTCTCACTATTGTGTTTTTATGCAACGGTATTTCAGAGTCTGCCTCGAGGGAAGCAGAAAAGAAAAGAGAGAAGTTGCTCCAGCTTGCTACGCGGGTAGGCACAGCACGTTACAGCGCTATAAAGGGTGCAGTGTCAGCAGATGGAGACGGTAAACGTAGCTCTGGAGTTGATGACCTCGCTCACAATGAACCACCATCCCATGTGCTTGCTTTAACTTCACAGTGTCATATGTGGTTGCATGTTCCATATGGTGTCTAGCTTGTATTCGAAAGGCCGAAGTCGGTCTTTATTAAGATAAGGAAATATATTTTTTACATGAACCACCATCCCGTGAGCACTAGAAGACAAATAGCTAGTCAGGGCACTGGCCGAGCCAGTGACAAGCCCAGTAAAGATGGGTATCACCTGGAAGCCAACTAAAAAGCCGCAATGGTGGCAAAGCTGCCCGCCTCCCACCAGGCTCTCAGGTCCTATATGATCATGCTCACCACTCTAGCCAGATGTCTAGCTTGTATTGCTTCCAATTTGGTTAAATTGCATGTGCTTAGCTTACACATTAAACCTTTGAATATGACATGCCTTTCTGTTTTTGGTACATATACTAGTACATCTGTGTATTAACCATGTTCTTACATCAAACTAATGTTCTTGTGTATCCCTCATCAGTCACTTATGATGAGCCAATCAGGCAAGTGGACTACTCCTCATTTAAAGAATGGAGCGTCAGCCTCCCAACATGATTCTCAAGAAACAGCAAGGCTAGATGAAGATAGTGAACGTAGCTCTGTAGTTGATTACCGCATTTCCCCTACACTAGCATCGCAGGTGCTTGCTCTAACTTGGCAGCGTGATATGTGGTTGCATGTTGCATATGGTGTCTAGATTGTAATTCTTCCAATCTGGTTAAACTTCATGTGCTAGTCTGCTTAGCTTATACATTATACCTGTTAATGTGACATGCCTTCCTGTATTTAGTACATAGTACATCTGTCTATTAAGCATGTCCTTACATAAAACTATTGTTTTTTTGTGTCCCACATCAATCAATATAACGAGACACCTTTAGTATATGTAGTGCGATATTAGTTGCATCTTTCATATCATTTAAAGCATGCACTGCTTCTAATTTGTTGAAATTCCATTTATGATGGGGCACTTTTAACTTGGCAAAGTCATATTGGTTGCATCTTTCATGTGGTGTCTAGCTTGCATTGCTTCTTATTTCTTGGAATGGTTTCTGGTTAGTTTACACAAACAGTTGTGAACATGACATGCCGTCCTGTTTTTCGTACATATTCCATCCTAGTATCATGTGTTTGCCTTACATCAAAGTAGTGATTGTCAGTATCATGCATGAATGAGTTCTGAAGAGAGAACTTTATTGCTTTTTCTTGTTGGTTTTACTTGACAATTCAAAATCAATAAAGCGGAAGGAAGTTAGCAAGGTAGCGGATAAAGGAGCTCCTTCCGAACGGAGGGCCTCTATAGTTTCTACTCCTCCACACCCCCAATATGATTTCCAAGACAACACATGCATAAACACTTAACAAAGATGTGTTTATGATGAGCACGTCTCCCCTAGTGCACCATCACCGGTGCTCCCTCTAACTTGGCACTGTTATATGTGGTTGCATGTTATGTGTGATGTCTAGCTTGTATTGCTTCTAATTTTGTTGAATTCCATCTGCTTAGTTTACACATTATACTTGAATAAGACACGTTTTCCTGTTTCTAGAACATACAATATCTGTCTATCACATCATGTTCTTACATCAAATTACTACTGTTGTGTAACCTGCAACAATCACTTATCATAAGACACGTTTGACTTCGGAGTGTGATATAGATTACATCTCACATTCTTTTCTAGCTTGTACTACTAATTTGTTGAAATATCACTTATGACTAGACAGTTTAAATTGGTAGAGTGATATTCATTGCATCTCTCATATGGTGTCTAGATTTCATTGCTTCTAATTTGTTGAAATGTCTTCTCTAGTTTACACATCATAAACTGTGAATATGCAATGCTGTTAATATGCAATGGCACTAATGACGAGAGACCTCTAACATGGTAGTGTGATGTTGTTTGCATCTTGCATATGATTTATTTCTTGTACTGCTTCACATTTTTTTAAACGCCATTTATGATGAGACACTGTTAACTTGGCAGAGCGATATTTGTAGCATCTTTCATATGGTGTCTACCTTCCATTGCATTGCTTCTAATTTGGTGAAATGTCTTCTGCTTAGTTTACACATCATAGTTCTGGTTATCTCTTCCGTCCTGTTTTTCATACATATTACATCCTCCTATCATGTGGTTGCTAACATCAAAGTTCAGTTCGTCTGCATCACGCATCAATTTGTTCTGAAGAACTAAATTGTTATTCGTTTTTCTTGTCGGCTTGACTTAACATGGCACAGAGAAAGAGGAAGAAACACATAATGGCAGGGAATGAGAAGCGGATGAATCTTGCAGATTCTGCTAGTACTGATGGTGCAATAGAAGGTCAAAGTCCAGCGGAAAATTCTACAAACAGGGCATCCCATGCTACACAAGCTGCAAAAAAAGCCAAATAGAAACAAATAGATGCCACCAAACAAGCAGAGATAGCCCTAGTTCTTGCAATACCTTCCACAATACTACCAGCTGCACGACTTACTCGTGCGTCAACTGAGCTAGCAGCACGTTCCCAAGCTCCCTTGCCACCTGACACTACTTCCCAAGCACTCTTGACACAAGACGAGTTGGCAATATCAGATGAACCTTGTGAGCTTCAACAACAAGAAGTTAGTTACTGGAGTCAAGTTACAGTTGCATGCTTCTTTATATGTAGTCTCACAGTTTGATGTACACCAACACTTCATATGTTCGTTGTTGGACTAGCACCTAGGCGCAAGAGGAAACAAACATCAGGGATAATGCTCGATAGGTTAACTAAATCTAGAGGAGGAAGAATGGAGATCCGTTTTGAGGCAGGTTTAAAAAGGCCACGTGATGCTACATAGTCAGTCAAGTTAGTATCAGAGGCAGCGATTGCCGTTAGGTGTCATGTACGTATCCTCCCAACATGGATTCACTACAGGAATGACAAAGACGAAACCCAGTTCAACACCTTCCTTGACCATTTATCTGTAAGTATGGTTATGTATGGAAACTAGTAATATTGTCTTGCTCTGTCCCATACTTTCTAGGTTGCTGATAATGAGACTCCCATAATTTTCAATAGATGAGGTTCAAGTTGGATAGCCAAGATGATGCAACCAGACAAGCTTGCACCCGTGTTTTCAAGTCTGCTCTACGACAGTATTGGTATAACTTGAGGAAAACTCACTTTGAAGGCAAGGCTAACAGTGAACTTTCCCAAACATCTCCAGTGGAAAATATATCGGATGAAGACTGGAGGGGCCTTGTTAAACACTGGTCTGATCCAAAGTATCAGGTACATTATATATATGTGATCAGATCACATGTTGAAGTCCTATTTATGCATGTGCCACACAAATCTATCTTCTTGTAGGTGAACTGTTCAAAGAACAAGGCCAACCATACGAAAGTGAAATTCCAACAGACGACAGGATCTCGTAGCTATATTGCACACTGCGAGGCTCTTGTAAGTAGCTGTTGTTTCACTCTTCTCGCTGTACCATATTATCAGATCTATTGACTTGTTCGAAATGCAGAGGAAAGCCCGCAAGGACCAAAAAGTACCTGAACCAAATGCTATGGAAATCTTCAAGGACTGTCACACCAGCAAGAAGAAGGGCATGACTACACCAGTCAAAGTCGCTGTTGTAAGTCCTTAATCCTCATGCCTTCTAACTACTACTTACTCTGCCTTGTGCCTTGAACTGCATGGTTTGCAGCCAATGTCTATTACTCTTTTCAATTTTATACACAATTGTCTTAGCATATCATTGCACCTTACAAGGTTTAAAAGAGAGGAGTGATGTTCCTTTGATATTGACCCGTAATCTAGTTCTGTGATGCACTTGCCCACACAATGTTACAATTGCATGTTTGTCTGTTCTCAGTTGTTTTGTGATATGAATGATGTCATACTATGCTTACCGTATTATAAACTTCATCTCTTTGTCCTTAGCCCTCAATACAATGTGAAGAAATAGACAATACATTAGCGATGGTACATGGTCATATGTTTGGAACCTGGTTTTATTATGTACTTTGCAATAAAATACAACTAATATTTTACATGGGTTCACCAAAATAAGTTCTGTATATAGACAAAAGCTATTTTGTTTGGTTTTGCTGCCTCCTTAATATCTTCTGTTCTAGTACTACTAACGTAAAAACTCAACTTTTCAGCGAGCTATGGAAAAAATGGTGAACTGCCACCTTCTGAAGGTGGCGAGGAAACTATAACCGCAATGTCAGCTCTTGCTGCAGTGGGTCAGTACCTGTCCACTAACAGTGCCAAAAGCATGTTCCTGTGTAATACTGGGTTGGTTGTTAAGGCAATCTCATCGAAACTGCCTCATGATCAAGATACGCAAGCTCAAAGCAATGTTGTATCTGCGCTCCAGACACAAGTCCATTCCCTAATAGAGACCCTTTGTGAAACAAGGAGAGACATTGTTCGATGTCGTCAAGATATGCATGGTTTTGAAACCAGACTGTCAGACATTTGCTATGTTGTTCAGGAGCCTAGGAGAAGTGAAGGCGATGGTTATGATGCTCCATCGGACAATACAACATGAAAACGTAGCAGTCAGGTCAAATGAACTGAGCTTCTAAACTTCTGGTGGTGCATTTATCTGCTAGACTGTTAAGTTTTATGCCAACCTTCCTTTTGTTATATAGTTGTAATTTGTTTTGGTGCGATACACAATTTTTTCTTAACGTGCAGCCAGCGGCTGAAGAAAACAGCAAGCCATTTTTGTATAGTGTAGGGTGTTCCCCATATTTGCACTGGTGGCGATCTTTGATGCCGAGTGGATGTAATCTGTGCAATCGCCTTAATAGCCTAGTGTTAGTTTCGGCCTTATTTATTTCCTAGTCTACTTTTTCCCTGGTTTGTTAGTGTTCGCAACAACCATGGGCCATGTACGGGCTGTAGGATCCATGGGTCTCCTACGGGCCGTCGATAAATGGGCCTCCATCGGGGCCGTACAGTCGGTGGGCCTCAGGTCGTTGGATAAATGGGTCTACATGGGCCGTAAACGAGCGTAATTGGTACCGGCCCAGCACGGTAATGGGCCGTTAACAGGCTGGAGGACAGCCAAGGCTTAATTCTGTCACAGGCATAACGGGTCGTTAATGGGGCCAGAATATAGGACAGGCTGGAAATGGCGCAATGGGTTAACAGGCCAGAAACGGGTCGGCTCTTTCCATGGGCAGAATTTGGCCCATTAGGGGAACATGCCAGTAATAGGCTGGAAGTAATCGACGGTCGGAAAGGAGCCCACGAACGTATGGGTCATCAATAGGCTAAAAGCTAACACAGGCTGGAAACGACACAACAGGTTAACATGCCAGAAACGGGCCGACTCTTACCATGGTCCAAATTTGGCCCATTAGGGTAACAGGCTAGTAACGGGCCGGAAGTAATCGAGGGCCAGAAAGGAGCCCAAAAACATATGGGCCGTCAATAGGCCGAAAGCTAACACAGGCTAGAAACGGCCCATGTGAATCACGGGCCGTTAATGGGTACAAAGAAAATTACTGTTCATTATGGGCTAGAGTCACCGTGGGCCTCTAAAGGGCCTAAAGATACAAAGGCCTCATGTGGGTCGAAAGACATCATGGGCCATACATGGGTCGAAAGTGAAATGGGCTGGTGTTATATTCAACGGCCCACATGACGTTGTTGGGCCGATCTCCATTAGGGCCTAACAGGCCGTGAGTTACCGGGCTGTAAAATGGGCTATTTGCAAAGAGGCCGTTAACATGCTTTTCATGGGCCAGCCCGTTAACTTTTGACCAAGTCAAATGGGCCAGCTTTGTAAGCTAAATGGGCCAGTGGTGGGCCGTGGCACGTGTCAACATATCATAGGCACCTATCTGACCCATTGACGAGCTGACACGTGTTTCGTCCGGCCAATAAGAATTTTACACGTGGAAATTTCCCATTGGTCCGGGCTATTAACGGGTTATCGGATCCAAAACCCGACCCGATAGCTTAACGACGTTCCGTTACGGTGGATGCCACGTGTCGGTCACCCTTAACAAAAGCACTTCTGTGACGCACGATTTATCGTCATGGAAGTGGACACTTCCGTGATGATAATTTTGGTAATGTCATGGAACACTTCTATGACAGCACAGGTATGACTATCTTGATTCTGTCATAAAATCGTCATGGATGTACATGCATGACAGAAAACGCGACCTACTGTGACAAACACGTATCATCATGGAAGTGTATTTTTTTGTAGTGTCGGGAACAGATCATATCTCGAAAGGTGGCTCCTGACATGATACGAATGCAAGAATATTTCAGAATCGAAGATATACAGGAGGGTCAGGTTCCGATCCTGTGGAACTGTGGGTTATGAGCCCACCATGTGGGTTAAAAGTAGAAAGGGGGCCGATAGCAAGGCATGTCAGATGATAGACTATCAGTTATGTTGGCAACAACATTGGTACCAAGGGCGAGGGACGAAGAGAACCATTTTCCTGCTCATTGAAACAAGGCGGACCAATAGGCAAAGTTCTCGTCCATCGGTGGTTACCAAAATGTCATCATCAATAGTAACAGGGTAGTACTAACAGAGTTGTGCATCGAGGTGTTTTACCTAAGCAGCAAAATATTACTACTTATATCATACAGATCACAAGAAAGGTTAAACAAAACAATGGAAAGGAAGAGGTGTATACACGAGTATCAGGTGTATCTCCTTCCCAGGAGCAAGCAGAGCGGGATAATCATGACAGGACTACAAGTAGTTAACTAACCAGGGAAAAGGGCGAGGAAACTCGTGATGTTACCCATACAATGGTGGGTGGATAGTTGATCAAGAAACATTTAGCATTGCGCTGCCAATGTTCTTATTGGTGAACGGAGTACCACAGTTGTGCTTCGGGATAGCATTGACATGGTCATGAGGTAAAGGTCAGTCTTTGGATACTCAAGGGATCCATCAGAATTTCTAGAACATCTCGTGCAATTTTACCATGAAAGATGAGGACGTGGCCGATGGGTTCGGCAGCAATCCATCGACATGTCAAAAAGGATGTATTTACAACATTATCAGAAATAGTTTGTGTTGGGGGGAGGCAAGAATGTTGTCGATGATAACACAAATCATCAAGGGGCAAGGATGGTATTTCTCCTCCAGAATTCGATTGATATCTTAGAACCAGGTAGAATATTGATGGTGATCACGACAAATTGTGTCGAGAAGCTCTTATGAAGATGCCATCAAGCAGCAACGACATCAAGCAAAAGTAATGATGAAGTGAAGGCTATTGGAACTGCGGATAGGACACAAGCTAGGATTCAAGCTTGTTGTTCAAGGTGGAATGATAAGATGAGGAAGATCGGCATAAGCTTCGCTCATTGTCGAAAAGTTGTGCTCCAGGAATAAGGACCAAGTAGCACAGTAAAATTAGCATGATAATGATATAGTCGATCAGTCTAGGAATGATGTGATGGAGTATCACTCCAATTAAGAATTTACAAGAGGTAGTGCAATCACACAATATCCTCGAGATAATATGAGGCAAAATTTGAAGGTAGATCAAATTATAGGTTGGATAGGTGAAATGACTTGCAGGAGACAAGTATTTTAACATGTCTAGGAAATGGAATTAAGGAAAACTATGGTCGGAACCACGATTATGAATGATCAAACCACCGATACAAGATGAACTTATAAGAAGGGGTAATTATTTTTATGAGCAGCTTCCATGATAAGTTCTACATCGGGTCCATGGGCATAAACACAAAGGTTCAAGGTCGACTCCCACTTCTTCAACGCATAACCTTTCATTCACTCCTCATTTTCGAAGAATTTGTAGCGTGAAAGATTTAGCTGGTGTAGCACCGAAAGAGTATGACTCACATCTCTTTCGAGTTCACACGGATTAGGGAAGGCATAGGTTCAACCTGTAGGGGTATCTTAGGAACATATACCACTAACTTCCAAAGCATATAACATCAGCTCAATAGCAGAGCATGGTTGACAATAAGCAGAGGATACAATTTACCGAAGGCAATATGTATCAGGGGAAGAGCGCACGAGATTTTGAATATGAAGGATATTGCCGGATAATAATCCAACAAAGGATTCTACGGTCCTCAATGGATCTGATGTGAGTATCAGTATTCAATCAAAAGAGGGCAGAATGCAAAGGCATCAGATTATAGAAACAGCTGAATAATTCGGCGTTCAAGTTGAAGGGAACTAGGTAGACAATCAATTACAACATGATTGGCCGAGATCAAACTCATGTCCAGAATGACGTATGAGCAGGAAGGTCAAATTTCAGGGTTCGACTGATGATTGCGAGCAACGCAATGTATTGAATCAATAGGCTCAGGATGACAATGACAAAGATTGTTAATGAATATTGCCGGATATATGGATTAACTATAATGCAGGCAGACAAGACTTTCAGGAGCACCAGGCTGCAGAGGATCTTCGGGAGATTGAATTGCATTCAAAGAATTTTGTGAGACATATGATCAACTGTGGATGAACGAATCCCCGATAAGTGTGAGGAATTATTTGTAGGGGTATTCAGGCGGAAAAGACCTGCAAGGCAGTCGGAAAAAGGATTCTAGAAAGTTGGAGAATACTTTCGGTTATCTTGTAAAAATAAGAACAACTAGGGATGGAAGTATGAACGACAAGGGTACGTGGTTATCCATAAGGATTCAAGGGTGTTAAGGGATTACGAAAGAAATGAACACAAGTTATGGGGAGTAGGTCGGAGAATATCTTCGAAGTCTTCTCATGAAGCAGGCAACCATCCATAATGAAGGGGCTCTCCGGGGAAAGTCGTTACGAGAACCTAATGTAGTTAGTAAATTCATTTAACCTGAATAGAAGAGAGAATAGAGTCCCAGAGTATAGATACGGAATAGAAGATCCTAATATCACCCAATGGCGACGTGGGCCTGTAAGACACACAACCACATTAGTAAAAGTTTTGTAGTGACTAGACTCAACTTCGGCCAAGGAGTTGGAAAGGGTGCTACCTACAGGCAGTCGGCTCTGATACCAACTTGTGACGCTCCTGATTTAATCGTACACTAATCATACGCGCAAATGTGTACGATCAAGATCAGGGACTCACGGGAAGATATCACAACACAACTCTAGACACAAATTAAAATAATACAAGCTTTATATTACAAGCCACGGGCCTCGAGGGCTCGAATACATAAGCTTGAATACAAATGAGTCAGCAGAAGCAGCAATATCTGAGTACAGACATGAGTTAAACAAGTTTGCCTTAAGAAGGCTAGCACAAAAGCAAGAACGATCAAAAAGGCAAGGCCTCCTGCCTGGGAGCCTTCTAACTACTCCTGGTTGTTGGTGGTCTTCACGTAGTAGTAGGCACCCTCGGGGTAGTAGCAGTCATCATCGAAGGTGGCATCTGGCTCCTGGACTCCACCATCTGGTTGCAACAACTAGAAAGAAGAAAGAAGGGGGAAAGGGGTAGCAAAGCAACCGTGAGTACTCATCCAAAGTCCTCGCAAGCAAGGATCTACACTACTTATGCATCGGTATCAATGAAAGGGGTAGTATATGTGGACTAACTGCAGAATGCCAGAATAAGAGGGGGAGAAGCTAGTCCTATCGAAGACTAGCATCTTCTGGAAACCACCATCTTGCAGCAACATGAGGGAGTAGAGTAGTATAACATGAGTCATATTTATGTTGTGGTATCAACGCTCCGGGATCCTTTCTCAACTCCCAAAGAAACATATCCAAATCATGCCTCAGCATCCAGTTCTAGTTGTATCGATCGGGATACAACTCCGAATGTCCGTTACCATAGGACAAGCTATCGATAGATGTTTTCTTCCCTGCAGGGGTGCACCAACTTACCCACCACGCTCGATTAACTCCGGCCAGACACACTTTCCTGGGTCATGCCCGGCCTCGGCCAAACAATACGCCGCAACCCGACCTAGGCTAAATAGAGAGGTCAGCATGCCAGACTAAACCTATGCCCCCAAGGGTCATGGGCCATCGCCTCGGGAACTCCTGCACGTTGTGAACGCGGTCGATGAGCAGACCTAGCTACCTCCTTAAAAAGGCAGGTGATTACCAGTCCAACCCGGCGTGCGCTGCTCAGTCGCTAATGTCTATTAAGCTTCGGTTGATGCATACGACGCAGAACGCCCATACTATGCCCACGTGATGGTTAGTGCTATCAGGCCAGAGGCCCCTTGGATCAAATATCCAAATCATAGTGGATTAGGAACGCGTGGTAACAAGCAGAGACTCATGAAAGATGTGACCCCGTCGCCCCGTCTCGAGGACTTGCGGCAAGGGCTAAGAATGCCCGGTCACGCCTCGTAATTATCTCACAGGCACCTTCTAGGTCTACCCGACTCCACATCACTCACAATTAAGCTCGCGCGGGTACCCCTTAGGGCCGACCCGTCTTTAGTAACATGGTTCAGTGTAAAGTCATAGTAACCATAGTAACTATGTGTCTAACACTAAGGGGAACCCTCAGGAACCACCCTCGGTGGATTCAACTCGATGTAATCATCAAGGTGAACGTAAGAGGTGTTGGAAATATGCCCTAGAGGCAATAATCAAATGGTTATTATTATATTTCCTTGTTCATGGTAATTGTCTATTGTTCATGCTATAATTGTGTTAACCGGAAACCATAATACATGTGTGAACACATAGACCACAACATGTCCCTAGTGAGCCTCTAGTTGACTAGCTCGTTGATCAATAGATGGTTATGGTTTCCTAACCATGGACATTGGATGTCATTGATAACGGGATCACATCATTAGGAGAATGATGTGATGGAGAAGACCCAATCCTAAGCATAGCACAAGATTGTGTAGTTCATTTGCTAAAAGCTTTTCTAATGCCAAGTATCATTTCCTTGGACCATGAGATTGTGCAACTCCCGGATACCGTAGGAATTCTTTGGGTGTACCAAACGTCACAATGTAACTGCGTGGCTATAAAGGTACACTACAGGTATCTCCGAAAGTGTCTGTTGGGTTGGCACGAATCGAGACTGGGATTTGTCACTCCGTATGACGGAGAGGTATCTCTAGGCCCACTCGGTGATGCATCATCATAATGAGCTCAATGTGACTAAGTAGTTAGTAATGAGATCATGCATTACGGTATGAGTAAAGTGACTTGCCGGTAACGAGATTGAACGAGGTGTTGGGATACCGACGATCGAATCTCGGGCAAGTAACATACCGATTGACAAAGGGAATTGTATACGGGATTGATTGAATCCCCGACGTCGTGGTTCATCCGATGAGATCATCATGGAACATGTGGGAGCCAACATGGGTATCCAGATCCCGCTATTGGTTATTGGCCAAAGAGCTGTCTCGGTCATGCCTGCATGATTCCTGAACCCGTAGGGTCTACACACTTAAGGTTCGGTGACGATAGAGTTGTTATGGGAATTAGTGTGCAGTTAACGAATGTTGTTCGGGGTCCCAGATGAGATCCCGGACGTCACGAGGAGTTCCGGAATGGTCCGATGGTGAAGATTTATATATGGGAAGTCCTATTTTGTCCACCGGAAAATGTTCGAGATTTTTCGGTATTGTACCAGGAAGGTTCTAGAAGGTTCCAGAGTGGGGCCCACCTGCATGGAGGGACCCACATGAACGTGGGTAGTGGGGGAAAGTCCCCACACCCCTGGTCAAGGTGCACCATGATCCCCCGTTAGAAGGAATAAGATCATATCCCGAAGGGATAAGATCAAGATCCCTAAAAAGGGGGATAACAATCGGAGGGGAAGGGAAATGATGGGATTTCTTTCCTCCCACCTTTGCCAATGCCCTAATGGAATTGGAGGGCAAGAAACCAGCCCATCCACCCCTATATATAGTGGGGAGGCACATGGGAGCTTTACCGCTTGCCCCTGGCGCAGCCCTCCCCCTCTCCAACTCCACCTCCTCCTCAGTAGTGCTTGGCGAAGCCTGCCAGAGAACTGCAAGCTCCACCACCACGCCGCCGTGCTGCCGGAGCTCTCCCTCAACTTATCCTCTCCCCTTGCTGGATCAAGAAGGAGGAGACGTCCCCGGGTTGTACGTGTGTTGAACGCGGAGGCGCCGTCCGTTCGGCGTTAGATCAGATCTTCCGTGATTTGAATCATAGCGAGTACGACTCCCTCATCCGCGTTCTAGTGACGCTTCCGCATAGCAATCTTCAAAGGTATGAAGATGCTCATCCTCTCCCTGACTTGTTCCTAGAATCTCCATAGATTGATCTTGGTGATGCGTAGAAAATTTTGAATTATTGCTATGTTCCCCAATAGTGGCATCATCAGCTAGGTCTATGCGTAGATTCTATGCACGAGTAGAAAACAAGTAGTTGTGGGCGATGGTTTTTTCAATTTGCTTACTGTTACTAGTCCTATCTTGGTTCGACGGCATTGTGGGATGAAGCGGCCCAGACCGATCTTACACGTACGCTTACGTGAGACAGGTTCCACCGACTGACATGCACTTGTTGCATAAGGTGGCTAGCGGGTGACATTCTCTCCCCCTTTAGTTGGATCGGATTCGATGAAAAGGGTCCTTATCAAGTGTAAATAGCAATTGGCTTATCACCGTTGTGGCTTTTGCGTAGGTAAGAAACGTTCTTGCTAGAAACCCACAACAGCCACGTAAAACATGCAACAACAATTAGAGGACGTCTAACTTGTTTTTGCAGGGTATGATATGTGATGTGATATGGCCAAAAGAATGTGATGAATGATATATGTGATGTATGAGATTGCTCATGTTCTTGTAATAGTAATCACGACTTGCATGTCGATGAGTATGACAACTGGCAGGAGCCATAGGAGTTGTCTTAATTTATTGTATGACCTGCGTGTCATTGAAAATGCCATGTAATTACTTTACTTTATTGCTAACCGTTAGCCATAGTAGTAGAAGTAATAGTTGACGAGACAACTTCATGAAGACACGATGATGGGGATCATGATGATGGAGATCATGGTGTCATGGCGGTGACGAAGGTGATCATGTCGTGCCTCAAAGATGAAGATCAAAGGCGCAAAATGATATTGGCCATATCATGTCACTTTATGATTTGCATGTGATGTTTGTCATGTTTACATCTTATTTGCTTAGAACGACGGTAGCATAAATAAGATGACCCCTCACTAAAATTTCAAGAAAGTGTTCCCCCTAACTGTGCACCGTTGCGAAAGTTCGTTGTTTCGAAGCACCACGTGATGATCGGGTGTGATAGATTCTAATGTTCGCATACAATGGGTGTAAGCCAGATTTACACACGCGAAACACTTAGGTTGACTTGATGAGCCTAGCATGTACAGACATGGCCTCGGAACACAAGAGACTGAAAGGTCAAACAGGAGTCATATAGTAGATACGATCAACATGAAGATGTTCACCAATGATGACTAGTCCGTCTCACGTGATGATCGGACACGGCCTAGTTGACTTGGATCATGTATCACTTAGATGACTAGAGGGATGTCTATCTAAGTGGGAGTTCATTAAATAATCAGATGAACTTAATTATCATGAAAATAGTCAAAAGGTCTTTGCAAATTATGGCGTAGCTTATGCTTTAGTTCTACTGTTTAAGATATGTTCCTAGAGAAAATTTAGTTGAAAGTTGATAGTAGCAATTATGCGGACTGGGTCCGTAAACTGAGGATTGTCCTAATTGCTGCGCAGAATGATTATGTCCTTAATGAACCGATTAATGTGCTGAACCTCGAACGTCGTCTGTGGATGTTGCGAACATCTGACATACACGTTTTGATGACTATGTGATAGTTCAGTAATGTTAAACCGTTTAGAATTAAGGCGCCGAAGACGTTTTTAGAAACGCCGCGGAACATATGAGATGTTCCAAGGGCTGAAATTGGGATTTTGGGCTCGTGCCCACGTCAAGAGGTATGAGACCTCCGACGAGTTTCTTAGCCTGCAAACTAAGGGAGAAAAGCTCAATCGTTGAGCATGTGCTCAGATTGTCTGAGTACTATAATCACTTGAATCGAGTGGGAGTTAATCTTCCAGATGAGATAGTGATGTTTCTCCAAAGTCACTGCCACCAAGCTACTAGAGCTTCATGATGAACTATAACATATGAGGGATAGATATGATGATCCTTGAGCTATTCGCGATGTTTGACACCACAAAAGTAGAAATCAAGAAGGAGCATCAATTGTTGATGGTTAGTGAAACCACTAGTTTCATGAAGGGCACGGGCAAGAGAAGGGATACTTCATGAAACGGCAAATCAGTTGCTACTCTAGTGAAGAAACCCAAGGTTGAACCCAAACTCGAGACTAAGTGCTTCTGTAATGAGGGGAATGGTCACTGAAGCAAAACTACCCTAGATACTTGGTAGATGAGAAGGTTGGCAAGGTCAACAGAAGTATATTGGATATACATTATATTAATGTGTACATTACTAGTACTCCTAGTAGCACCAGGGTAATAGATACCGGTTCGGTTGCTAAGTGTTAGTAACTTGAAATAAAAGGCTACGGAATAAACGGAGACTAGCCCACGCGAGGTGACGAGATGTGTTGGAAGTATTTCCAAGGTTGATGTTATCAAACATCACACGCTCCCTCTACCATCGGGATTGGCATTAAACCTAAATAATTGTTATTTGGTGTTTGAGTTGAGCATAGACATGATTGGATTATGTTTATCGCAGTACGGTTATTCATTTAAGGAGAATAATGGTTACTCTGTTTATTTGAATAATACCTTCAATGGTCTTGCACCTAAAATGAATGGTTATTGAATCTTGATCGTAGTGATACACATGTTCATGCCAAAAGATATAAGATAGTAATGATAGTACCACCTACTTGTGGCACTACCATTTGAGTCATATTGGTATAAAACACATGAAGAAGATCCATCGCTCGTTTTTTGAAAAGTTTGAGACATGCAAACCATGTCTATTGGTATGCACACATGAAGAAACTCCATGCAGATGGATCATTTGGACTCACTTGATTTTGAATCACTTGAGACATGCAAATCATACCACATGGGCAAGATGACTGAAAAGCCTCGTTTTCAGTAAGATGGAACAAGAAAGCAACTTGTTCGAAGTAATACATTTTGATTTGTGCAGTCCAATGAGTGCTGAGGCACGCAGTGGATATCGTTATGTTCTTACTTCACATATGATTTGAGTAGATGCTAAGTATATTTACTTGATGAAACACAAGCCTGAATTATTGAAACGTTCAAGTAATTTTAGAGTGAAGTTGAAGATCGTCGTGACAAGAGGATAAAATGTCCATGATATGATCATAGAGATGAATATCTGAGTTATGAGTTTGGTACAGAATTAAGACATTGTGGAAATTGTTTCACAACTAATACTGCATGGAACACCATAGTAAGATAGTGTGTCCGAACATCATAGCTGCACCCTATTTGATATGGTGCATACCATGATGTCTCTTATCGAATTACCACTATCGTTTATGGGTTAGGCATTACAGACAACCGCTTCACTTTAAATAGGGCACCACGTAATTCCGTTGAGATGACACCGTATGAACTATGGTTTAGAGAAACCTAAGCTGTCATTTCTCAAAAGTTTGGGGCTGCGACGCTTATGTGGAAAAGCTTTAGCCTGATAAGCTCGAACCTAAAGCGGATAAATACATCTTCATAGGACACCCAAAAACAGTTGGGTATACCTCCTATTTCAGATCCGGAAGCAAAAATGATAGTTTCTAGAAACGGGTCCTTTCTCGAGGAAAAGTTTCTCTCAAAATAATTGAGTGGGAGGATGGTGGAGACTTGATGAGGTTAATGAACCATCACTTCAACCAGTGTGTAGCAGGGCACAGGAAGTTGTTCCTATAGCGCCTACACCAGTTGAAGTGGAAGCTGATGATGGAGATCATGAAACTTTGGATCAAGTCACTACCAAACCTCGTAGGTCAACAAGGACGCGTACTGCTTCAGAGTGGTACGGTAATCCTGTCTTGGAGGTCATGTTGCTAGACAACAATAAACCTACGAGCTATGAAGAAGCGATGGTGGTCCGAATTCTGACAAATGGCTCGAGGCCATAAAATCCGAGAGAGGATCCATGTATGAAAACAAAGTGTAGACTTTGGAAGAACTACTTGATGGCCATAAGGTTGTTGGGTACAGATGGATTTTAAAAGGAAGACGGACAATGATAGTAAGTGTCACCATTAAGAAATCTCGACTTGTCGCTAAGATGTTTTCTGACAAGTTCAAGGAGTTTACTACGATGAGACTTTCTCACTCGTAGCAATGCTAAGAGTCTGTTGGAATTATATTAGCAGTTACTGCATTATTTATGAAATCTTGCAGATAGGATGTCAACACATTGTTTCCTCTAAGAGTTGCTTGAGGAAAGGTTTGTTGGAAATATGCCCTAGAGGCAATAATAAAACAGTTATTATTATATTTCTTTGTTCATGATAATTGTCTGTTATTCATGCTATAATTGTATTATCCAGAAATCGTAATACACGTGTGAATACATAGACCACAACATGTCCCTAGTGAGCCTCTAGTTGGCTAGCTCATTGATTAACACATAGTCATGGTTTCCTGACTATGGACATTGGATGTCATTGATAACGGGATCACATCATTAGGAGAATGATGTGATGGACAAGACCCAATCCTAAGCATAGCTCAAAGATCGTGTAGTTCGTTTAGATAGAGCTTTTCCAAATGTCAAGTATCATTTCCTTACACCATGAGATTGTGCAACTCCCGAATACCGTAGGAGTGCTTTGGTTGTGCCAAACGTCACAACGTAACTGGGTGACTATAAAGGTGCACTACGGGTATCTCGGAAAGTGTCTGTTGGGTTGGCACGAATCGAGACTGGGATTTGTCACTCCGTATGACGGAGAGGTATTTCTGGGCCCACTCGGTAATGCATCATCATAATGAGCTCAATGTGACCAAGTGTCTGGTCACGAGATCATGCATTACGGTACGAGTAAAGTGACTTGCCGGTAACGAGATTAAACGAGGTATTGGGATACCGACGATCGAGTCCCGGGCAAGTAACATACCGATTGACAAAGGGAATTATATACAGGGTTGATTGAATCCTCGACATCGTGGTTCATCCGATGAGATCATCGAGGAGCATGTGGGATCCAACATGGGTATCCATATCCCGCTGTTGGTTATTGACCGGAGAGGCGTCTCGGTCATGTCTGCATGTCTCCCGAACCCATAGGGTCTACACACTAGGGTTGTAGAGATATGAGTATGCAGTAAACCGAAAGTTGTTCGGAGTCCCGGATGAGATCCCAGATGTCACGAGGAGTTCCTAAATGGTTCGGAGGTAAAGAATTATATGTAGGAAGTCAGGTTTCGGCCATCGGGAAAGTTTCGGGTGTTACCGGTATTGTACCGGGACCACCGGAAGGGTCCCGGGGGTCCACCGGGTGGGGCCACCTATCCCGGAGGACCCCATGGGCTTAAGTGGGAGGGGAACCAGCCCCTGGTGGGCTGGTGCGCCCCCCCCCCCTTGCCTCCCCTGCGCCTAGGGCTAGAAACCCTAGGGGTGGGGGCGCCTCCACTTGCCTTGGGGGGCAAGCCACCCCCTTGGCCGCCGCCCCCCCTAGGAGATTGCATCTCCTAGGGCCGCCGCCCCCCCTAGGGGCCCTATATAAAGAGGGGGGAGGGAGGGCAGCCGCACCCATGCTCTTGGCGCCTCCCTCTCCCCTTGCTACACCTCTCCCTCTCGCGGAAGCTTGGCGAAGCCCTGCCAAGATCGCTGCTGCATCCACCACCACGCTGTCGTGCTACTAGATCTTCATCAATCTCTCCTTCCCCCTTGTTGGATCAAGAATGAGGAGACGTCTTCCCAACCGTACGTGTGTTGAACCCGAAGGTGCCGTCCGTTCGGCGCTAGGATCTCCGGTGATTTGGATCACGACGAGTACGACTCCCTCAACCCTGTTCTCTTGAACGCTTCCGCTCGATCTACAAGGGTATGTAGATGCACTCCTCTCTCTTGATGCTAGATGAACTCATAGATTGATCTTGGTGAAATCGTTGGAAAAAAATTATTTTCTGCAACATTCCCCAATAGTGGCATCATGAGCTAGGTCTATGCGTAGTTCTCTTTGCACGAGTAGAACACAAATTTGTTGTGGGCGTAGATGTTGTCAACTTTCTTCCCACTAATAGTCTCATTTTGCTTCAGCGGTATTGTGGGATGAAGCGGCCCGGACCGACCTTACACATACGCTTACGTGAGACAGGTTCCACCGACTGACATGCACTAGTTGCATAAGGTGGCTAGCGGGTGTCTGTCTCTCCCACTTTAGTTGGAGCAGATTCGATGAAAAGGGTCCTTATGAAGGATAAATAGAAGTTGACAAATCACGTTGTGGCTTTCACGTAGGTAAGAAAACGTTCTTGCTAGAACCCTATTGCAGCCACGTAAAACATGCAACAACAATTAGAGGACGTCTAACTTGTTTTTGCAGCATATGATTTGTGATGTGATATGGCCAAAAAGTTGTGATGAATGATGAATGATATATATGTGATGTATGAGATCATGTTCTTGTAATAGGAATCACGACTTGCATGTCGATGAGTATGACAACCGGCAGGAGCCATAGGAGTTGTCTTAATTATTGTATGACCTGCGTGTCAATGATTTAACGCCATGTAAATACTTTACTTTATTGCTAAATCGTTAGCCATAGTAGTAGAAGTAATAGTTGGCGAGCAACTTCATGGAGACACGATGATGGAGATCATGATGATGGAGATCATGGTGTCATGCCGGTGACGAAGATGATCATGGAGCGCCGAAGATGGAGATCAAAGGAGCTATATGATATTGGCCATATCATGTCACTGTTTAATTGCATGTGATGTTTATTATGTTTATGCATCTTGTTTACTTAGAACAACGGTAGTAAATAAGATGATCCCTCATAATAATTTCAAGAAAGTGTTCCCCCTAACTGTGCACCGTTGCGAAAGTTCATCGTTTCGAAGCACCACGTGATGATCGGGTGTGATAGATTCTAACATTCACATACAACGGGTGTAAGACAGATTTACACATGCAAAACACTTAGGTTAACTTGACAAGCCTACCATGTACAGACATGGCCTCGGAACACAAGAGACCGAAAGGTCGAACATGAGTCGTATGGAAGATACGATCAACATGGAGATGTTCACCGATGATGACTAGTCCATCACATGTGATGATCGGACACAGCCTAGTCGACATGGATCATGTATCACTTAGATGACTAGAGGGATGTCTGATCTGAGTGGGAGTTCATTAAATAATTTGATTAGATGAACTTAATTATCATGAACTTAGTCTAAAAACCTTTGCAAATATGTCTTGTAGATCAAAATGGCCAATGCTCATGTCCACCTCAACTTCAACGCATTCCTAGAGAAAACAAGCTGAAAGATGATGGCAGCAACTATACGTACTGGGTCCGGAACCTGAGGATCATCCTCATAGCTGCAAAGAAAGATTATGTCTTAGAAGCACCGCTAGGTGAAGCTCCCATCCCAGACAACCAAGACGTCATGAACGCTTGGTGGTCTTGTGCTGATGATTACTCCCTCGTTCAGTGCGACATGCTTTACATCTTAGAACCGGGGCTCCGAAAGCATTTTGAGCAACACGGAGCATATGAGATGTTCGAAGACCTGAAAATGGTTTTCCAAGCTCATGCCCGGGTCAAGAGATAAGAAGTCTTCGACAAGTTTTTCTGCTGTAAGATGGAGGAAAATAGTTCTGTCAGTGAGCACATACTCAAAATGCCTCGGTTGCACAACCGCTTGACTCAGCTGGGAGTTAATCTCCCGGATGACGCGCTTATTGACAGAATCCTTCAGTCGCTTCCACCGAGCTACAAGAGCTTTGTGATGAACTTCAATATGCAGGGGATGGAAAAGACCATTCCTGAAGTATATTCAATGCTCAAATCAGCAGAGGTAGAGATCAAAAAGGAACATCAAGTGTTGATGGTGAATAAAACCACTAAGTTCATGAAAGTCAAGGGTAAGAAGAACTTCAAGAAGGACGGCAAGGAAGTTGCCGCGCCCGGTAAGCCATCTGCCGGGAAGAAGTCAAAGAATGGACCCAAGCCTGAGACTGAGTGCTTTTATTGCAAAGGGAAGGGTCACTGGAAGCGGAACTGCCCCAAATACTTAGCGGACAAGAAGGCCGTCAACACTAAAGGTATATGTGATATACATGTAATTGATGTGTACCTTACCAATGCTCGTAGTAGCTCCTGGGTATTTGATACCGGTGCCGTTGCTCATATTTGTAACTCAAAGCAGGACTTGCGGAATAAGCAGAGACTAGCGAAGGACGAGGTGACGATGCGCGTCGGGAATGGTTCCAGAGTCGATGTGATCGCCGTCGGCACGCTACCTCTATATTTACCTACGGGATTAGTTTTAAACCTCAATAATTGTTATTTAGTGCCAGCTTTGAGCATGAACATTGTATCTGGATCTCGTTTAATACGAGATGGCTACTCATTTAAATCCGAGAATAATGGTTGCTCTATTTATATGAGAGATATGTTTTATGGTCATGCCCCGATGGTCAATGGTTTATTCTTGATGAATCTCAAACGTGATGTTACACATACTCATAATGTGAATACCAAAAGATGTAAAGTTGATAAAGATAGTCCCACATACTTGTGGCACTGCCGCCTTGGTCACATTGGTGTCAAGCGCATGAAGAAGCTCCATGCTGATGGACTTTTAGAGTCTCTTGATTATGAATCATTTGACACATGCGAACCATGCCTCATGGGCAAAATGACCAAGACTCCGTTCTCTGGAACAATGGAGCGAGCAACCAACTTATTGGAAATCATACATACTGATGTGTGCGGTCCAATGAGCGTTGAGGCTCGCAGAGGATATCGTTATGTTCTCACTCTCACTGATGACTTAAGTAGATATGGGTATGTCTACCTGATGAAACACAAGTCTGAGACCTTTGAAAAGTTCAAGGAATTTCAGAATGAGGTAGAGAATCAACATGACCGAAAGATAAAGTTCTTACGATCAAATCGTGGAGGAGAATATTTAAGTCACGAATTTGGTACGCACTTAAGGAAATGTGGAATCGTTTCACAACTCACGCTGCCTGGAACACCTCGGCGTAAGAGTGTGTCCGAACGTCGTAATTGCACTTTATTGGATATGGTGCGATCTATGATGTCTCTTACCGATTTACCGCTATCTTTTTGGGGATACGCTCTGGAGGCAGCTACATTCACTTTAAATAGGGCACCGTCTAAATCCGTTGAGATGACACCGTATGAATTATGGTTTGGGAAGAAACCTAAGATGTTGTTTCTAAAAGTTTGGGGATGCGATGCTTATGTCAAGAAACTTCAACCTAAAAAGCTTGAACCCAAGTCGGAAAAATGCGTCTTCATAGGATACCCTAAGGAAACCATTGGGTATACCTTCTACCTTAGATCCGAAGGCAAGATCTTTGTTGCCAAGAACGGGTCCTTTCTGGAGAAAGAGTTTCTCTCGAGAGAAGTAAGTGGGAGGAAAGTGGAACTTGATGAAGTACTACCTCTTGAACCGGTAAGTAACGCAGCTCAGGAAGATGTTCCTGTGGTGCCTACACTGATTGGAGAGGAAATTCATGATGATGATCAAGGTACTTCGGATCAAGTTGCTACTGAACTTCATAGGTTCACAAGGACACGTTCCACACCAGAGTGGTATGGCAACCCTGTCCTGGAAATCATGTTGTTAGACAACGGTGAACCTTCGAACTAAGAAGAAGCGATGGCGGGCCTAGATTCCAACAAATGGCTTGAAGCCATGCAATCTGAGATAGAATCCATGTATGAAAACAAAGTATGGACTTTGACAGACTTGCCCGATGATCGGCGAGCGATAGAAAACAAATGGATCTTTAAGAAGAAAACGGACACGGATGGTAATGTTACCATCTATAAAGCTCGACTTGTTGCTAAGGCTTATCGGCAAGTTCAAGGGGTAGACTACGATGAGACTTTCTCTCCCGTAGCGAAGCTGATGTCCGTCCGAATCATGTTAGCAATTGCCGCATACTATGATTATGAGATATGGCAGATGGACGTCAACGGCATTCCTTAACGGTTATCTTAAGGAAGAACTGTATATGATGCAGCCGGAAGGTTTTGTCGATCCCGAGAATGCTAACAAGGTATGCAAGGTAGGCTGGTGCAAGCATCTCGGAGTTGGAACATTCGCTTTGATGAGATGATCAAAGCGTTTGCGTTTATGCAGACTGATGGAGAAGCTTGCGTTTACAAGAAAGTGAGTGGGAGCTCTGTAGCATTTCTAATATTATATGTAGATGACATACTTTTGATGGGAAATGATATAGAACTTTTGGTCAGCATTAAGGCCTACTTGAATAAGTGTTTTTCAATGAAGGACCTTGGAGAAGCTGCTTACATATTAGGCATCAAGATCTATAGGGATAGATCGAGACGCCTCATAGGTCTTTCACAAAGCACATACCTTGATAAGATATTGAAGAAGTTCAATATGGATCAGTCCAAGAAAGGGTTCTTGCCTGTATTGCAAGTTGTGAAATTGAGCTCGGCTCAATGCCCGACCATGGCAGAAGATATAGAAGAGATGAGTATCATCCCCTATGCCTCAGCCATAGGGTGTATTATGTATGCCATGCTGTGTACCAGACCTGATGTAAGCCTTGCCGTAAGTTTGGTAGGAAAGTACCAAAGTAATCCCGGCAAGGAACACTGGACAGCGGTCAAGAATATCCTGAAGTACCTGAAAAGGACTAAGGATATGTTTCTCGTTTTTGGAGGTGACAAAGAGCTTGTCGTAAAGGGTTACGTCGACGCTAGCTTCGACACAGATCTAGATGACTTGAAGTCACAAACCGGATACGTGTATATTTTGAATGGTGGGACAGTAAGCTGGTGTAGTTGCAAGCAAAGCGTCGTGGCGGGATCTACATCTGAAGCGGAGTACATGGCAGCCTCGGAGGCAGCGCATGAAGCAATCTGGGTGAAGGAGTTCATCACCGACCTAGGAGTCATACCCAATGCGTCGGGGCCGATCAAACTCTTCTGTGACAACACTGGAGCTATTGCACTTGCCAAGGAGCCCAGGTTTCACAAGAAGACTAGGCACATCAAGCGTCGCTTCAACTCCATTCGTGAAAATGTTCAAGATGGAGACATAGATATTTGTAAAGTACATACGGACCTGAATGTGGCGGATCCATTGACTAAACCTCTCCCTAGGGCAAAACATGATCAACACCAGAATTCCATGGGTGTTCGATTCATCACAATGTAACTAGATTATTGAACTCTAGTGCAAGTGGGAGACTGTTGGAAATATGCCCTAGAGGCAATAATAAAATGGTTATTATTATATTTCTTTGTTCATGATAATTGTCTGTTATTCATGCTATAATTGTATTATCCAGAAATCGTAATACACATGTGAATACATAGACCACAACATGTCCCTAGTGAGCCTCTAGTTGACTAGCTCGTTGATCAACAGATAGTCATGGTTTCCTGACTATGGACATTGGATGTCATTGATAACGGGATCACATCATTAGGAGAATGATGTGATGGACAAGACCCAATCCTAAGCATAGCTCAAAGATCATGTAGTTCGTTTAGCTAGAGCTTTTCTAAATGTCAAGTATCATTTCCTTAGACCATGAGATTGTGCAACTCCCGGATACCGTAGGAGTGCTTTGGGTGTGCCAAACGTCACAACGTAATTGGGTGACTATAAAGGTGCACTACGGGTATCTCCGAAAGTGTCTGTTGGGTTGGCACGAATCGAGACTGGGATTTGTCACTCCGTATGACGGAGAGGTATCTCTGGGCCCACTCGATAATGCATCATCATAATGAGCTCAATGTGACCAAGTTGTTCGGAATCCCGGATGAGATCCCAGACGTCGCGAGGAGTTCCGGAATGGTCCAGAGGTAAAGAATTATATATAGGAAGTCAGGTTTCGGCCATCGGGAAAGTTTCGGGTGTTACCGGTATTGTACCGGGACCACCGGAAGGGTCCCAGGGGTCCACCGGGTGGGGCCACCTCTCCCGGAGGACCCCGTGGGCTGAAGTGGGAGGGGAACCAGCCCCTGGTGGGCTGGTGCGCCCCCCTTGCCCCCCTGCGCCTAGGGCTGGAAACCCTAGGGGTGGGGGGCGCCTCCACTTGCCTTGGGGGGCAAGCCACCCCCTTGGCCGCCGCCCCCCTAGGAGATTGCATCTCCTAGGGCCGCCGCCCCCCCTAGGGGCCCTATATAAAGAGGGGGGAGGGAGGGCAGCTGAAGGAAATATGCCCTAGAGGCAATAATAAAGTTATTATTTATTTCCTCATATCATGATAAATGTTTATTATTCATGCTAGAATTGTATTAACCGGAAACATGATACATGTGTGAATACATAGACAAACATATAGTCACTAGTATGCCTCTACTTGACTAGCTCATTAATCAAAGATGGTTATGTTTCCTAACCATAGACATGTGTTGTCATTTGATTAACGGGATCACATCATTAGGAGAATGATGTGATTGGCTTGACCCATTCTGTTAGCCTAGCACTTGATCGTTTAGTATGTTGCTATTGCTTTCTTCATGGCTTAAACATGTTCCTGTAACTATTAGATTATACAACTCCCGTTTACCGGAGGAACACTTTGGGTGCTACCAAACGTCACCCCGTAACTGGGTGATTATAAAGGAGTACTACAGGTGTCTCCAAAGGTACATGTTGGGTTGGCGTATTTCGAGATTAGGTTTTGTCACTCCGATTGTCAGAGAGGTATCTCTGGGCCCTCTCGGTAATGCACATCACTATAAGCCTTGCAAGCAATGTGACTAATGAGTTAGTTGCGGGATGATGCATTACGTAACGAGTAAAGAGACTTGCCGGTAACGAGATTGAACTAGGTATTGGATACCGACGATCAAATCTCGGGCAAGTAACATACCGATGACAAAGGGAACAACGTATGTTATTATGCGGTTTGACTGATAAAGATCTTCGTAGAATATGTAGGAACCAATATGGGCATCCAGGTTCCGCTATTGGTTATTGACCGAGAATAGTTCTAGGTCATGTCTACATAGTACTCGAACCCATAGGGTCCGCACGCTTAAAGTTACGATGATAGTTTTATTATGAGTTTATAAGTTTTTATGTACCGAAGTTTGTTCGGAGTCCCGGATGTGATCACGGACATGATGAGGAGTCTCGAAATGGTCGAGACATAAAGATTGATATATTGGACGACTATATTCAGACACCGGAAGTGTTCCGGGTGGTTTCGGAGAAAACCAGAGTGCC